>NC_081182.1:189229659-189452396 GCF_029867415.1 Vicia villosa | reverse complement strand
AAGTGTGAAACAATCCATTTGAACAACAAAGGTGCACAACATACAATGATTCCACCGCCTTGGCGATTCCTATGATGGACAGAGAAATACATGTCACCAAGCAAAGTCGGAACAGGATTTCCAATCAGAAAGATCTTTATGGCATTGATATCAACAAAGTTGTCGACATTGGGAAACAGAACCAACCCATAGATGAGCAAGGCTAGTATAGCTTCAAAAGCTATCATGCTACCAGTTTCGATGAAATCAAAGGCTTTCTTTATCAGGAAGTGTGAGGTTAAACCCGGGAGGTTTCCTTTGGTAGTCCAATTACTCTCTACTTCAGACTTTTTCAAATGGGTACTTGATGCAATGACGTGTGACTTAGGAATGGCTTCCAAACCATTGAAGGGTATTTTGTCAGACACAGGAATACCTAAAAGATTGGCATATTCTTCCAAGGTCGGTACCAACTGGTAGTCTGGAAAGGTAAAACAACGGTAGACGGGATCATAGAACTGAACCAGAGTTTTGAGAAGTCCTTCATCAACATGAGTGTTCAGGATAGGCAAAAGCTTTCCATGACTTTTCCTAAAATTAGAAGGATCTTGTACAGAAGATGCTAACTCTATCAGTCTTTCTACATCAGGCGTTTTGAAACCGTACTTTTTGGTATACCTTTTTTCCATAACTTAATCCTATAATGTTTGCAAAGAAAATTCTCTAAAATTTTTTTGGAAAAATCATGTTTTTTTTTTATGGAAAAAGATGGGTTTTTTGATGAATGTATGAATGCATGGATGCGTGGATGCCACATATTCAAACATGGTAAAGCAAACATGGTAACGCAAACAGGGTAACGCGAACATGGTAACGCATACATGGTAACACAAACATGGTAACACAAACATGGTAACACAAACATGGTAACGCATAGGTTCAAAGGTCCAAAGTCACGAGCATGAGGTCAGAGAACCAAAAATGGGATAGTTCTAGTTAATCACCTGCATGACATGTTCTACTGATACGTCAGAGTCTACATTTTTCTTTCGGATATTACCGGCCTTCCACAATTAAACTCATGAGCCAGTAATATTCTCAAGAAAAACTCGTCTGAGTGTGGTTCTCCGCATGACAACTAATCCAAGTCTTCACCTGAATAGTTTCTGCACCACAACCTAATAAGGCCAGGATGGGTTGGGGTTCTACGGTCTCTCAGCTTCTACAGTTCAATGAAAGTAATAATGTCTTCGCTACGAAACATGCTAAACATATATTACCAACAAGGAACCTCCACTGAGCGGAAGGATTCTCACGTGCGCCTGCACATGACTATACCCTCCACCTAATTTCTTATGTGTACTTAATCCGGGTTAGGATTTGTCCATAATGTATCACTTGTAACAGAACCACGCAAGTAACAGAACCAGAACCACACATATAACAAAAATGAAATGCAAAAATAAAGCAAAAAGAATTAACCCTTCCTTTGGAAACAATATCTTCTATCCCCAGTGAAGTCGCCATTTTTCTGTCGCGGGCGAAAAATCGTTTTTGTTCCTCTTTTTGTGGGATGAGACACCTGATGCCTTCTTTGGGCTCGAGTGCTCAAAAAAATGATTTTTCTTTTGTATCGACCAAACTTTTTATTGTTTCCAAAAGAGGAAAAGGAAAAAAGCTGCAATAACCTAAAAGTGGGGGGAGAGATCTTGGGTAAGAGGGTTGGTTATACGAAGGGAAGGTATTAGCACCCAACGTATCTATAGTACTCTATAGGTTTCTTTGCTTTGTTTTTCATTCCATGTTATTGAGAGGTTCTTGTGAAATAGGTGGGACCTAAGGTGTTTGTTTGATTATGCTCGCAAAGATCATCGCGATCCTCTGCATACATATCCCTTAGAGGGAATCAGAGCATCTGTAGCTCGGGGTCTACGGGTGCTAAGGTTTGAGTGGTTTTTTTTTGTTTTGTTTTGCTCGCCAAGGATCGACCTTGTGCCTACGTATTCTCAAAGGGATGTTGAGAAAGTCAGAGCAATCGTAGTTCCCACTTATGCTAGTGGAAGCAAAGGAAAATAGACAAATGTCGTCTAAATGCTAGATGTATCTAATCTATATCATCACATACATCTGTTTGATTTTGTTTGAAAATATTTTCATTATAAGCCCGGGGCCATGCCACTTAGGGTGCTTAGAATGATAAAGATGTTTTTGTTTAACCAGCCTTGTGGCAAAAGTTTCAATGAAGTCAGCCTTGTGACAAAAACTTTGATTAATCAGCCAGCCTTGTGGCAAAAGTTTCAATGAAGTCAGCCTTGTGACAAAAACTTTGATTAATCATCCAGTACGGTGGTAAAACAGTTTGATTGATTAGCCAGCCTTGTGGCAAAAAAGTTTGATTGATTGATTGATTGTTTGTGATGATATAGAAGAGATACTCCTAGCATAGAGATGAAAAATGTCTAATCTCCTAGGGTATTTAGTTTGGATATTGGGGATGCTTATAAGAAGCCCGTGGGTCCTTGTACGAAGCCCAAGAGGAGGCTATCCGAGGGTCCTTGCATTGTAAGCCCAAGAGGAGGCTATGGGAGGGACAATCCAGGGTCCTTGCATTGTAAGCCCAAGAGGAGGCTATGGGAGGGTCACTCGTTTGTACAAAGCCCAAGGGGAGGCATGGTATAGTTGGTTTGAGCTCTTAGAGCGATTTCACCGGGAAACCATACTCTATGTCCTAACCTAAACTAGGGAGATTCTTTGCACGAAGCCCAATAGGAGGCTATGGAGAACCTAGTGTTGTACTAAGTTGAACAAGTATAATAACACAATCACACATATGAACAAGTACAAATAAATATGCACAAGTACATGAACAAGTATGAACAGTTATATGAACAGTTATACATATATGACAAAGTGCGTGTATATAATGGAGTTTATGAAGGAAATATACCTGTAAGCATGCTCCATTTGTATACATAGGGCTCGGGACTCACACTCGGGGAGAGGTCCACTTGAATTTATTCAAAGCTATGTAAACAGGTATTTACAAAAGGGCTTGGGACTTATACCTACATGGAGGCCCATGGTATTTTTGGGAAGATTTAAAGAAACCTTCATTTTTGGTTTGTTATTCAAAGTTTAAAAAAACAGATTGAGATATGTACAAAAGGCGTACAATGAAATACCTAATTTCATGTACTGGAGTGGGTATGTACAAAAGGGCTTGGGGCTTATACCTACATGGAGGCCCATGGTATATTTGAGAAGCTTTGAAATTGTTTTATTAACAGACGCGTCGTTTGAAAAAACGGTTTGAAAGTTTGTTTTGAAAGAAAGTTTATTTATTTTGACTAAAAAGACTGTGTAAAAAGAAAAAGGAGTGGGTCTTATACTCTCTAATATTCGAGAGGCCCCACATCATTTTGAAAATCAATTGATCAATTAAAAGATTTAATCAATAGTTTCAAAAGAAGAAATGGTTTATCGTTTTTGAAAAGAGACGCGATCGCTCGTTTTAAAACGATTTGAATTTTGAAAGGAGTCAAATTAATCAAGATGAACAAAAAATTATCCTTAATTAACACTTAGATGATTAGGGTTTGCTCAAAAAATATTTACAAATGATTAAGTTTGAAAATCAAATGAAAAAACAATATTTAAAGTATTTAAAAATACTTAAAAATGTATCATTTTAAACCTAATTAAAAATATATCAAATGAATCTTTTTTTGTGATTTTTTTTAATATTGTCAAAATATGTATATTAAATAAAGAGTGTAAAAAAAATGAAGTGAAAATAATGAATTTTGATTGGTTAAATGAATGGTTAAAGTTTGTTAAAAAATGAAAGAAAATAGGTTGCAAAAAATTGGTTTTGTCTCCAATAGGGCTTGAACTCACGCCCTCTCTCTCACCAGCCAAAACACTTGCCAACTGAGCCACGCTTGTGGCTTGTAATACATACGCTTCCAGTTTAATATATTTTAAAACAACAATTTGAATTTTCTGAACCAAAAAACGCGCCAAGAACACAACCCTAACTGATTTTCAAAATTCTTCAAAACTGTGTTGTTTTGATCGATCAAAGGGTCTATCTCACTCGGTTTTGGACGAGGAACATGATGATGACCTTTAATTTCATTTATTTTTGCTCTAAGATGATTAATTCTCTGATGAACACGAAGAACCCTAATTCTGAGATTGATCATGAAATCGTGTATGTGCAAGATAAATAGCAATTGATTGAGGGTTAATGATCCTCATGTGTGCAGAAATGAGATGGTATGTTCATATTTCATTCATGATGCATGATTCATAGAGTTTGAAGTTCAAGTAGCTTACCTTCAAAAACGGCAAAAGTGAGAATCGAATTCTGCAAATGAGAAGTTCCAGTTGTTGTTTCTTGGTCTGGACAGCATCAATGGACCTTATGGAACATGTTTGAATGCTTGGAACAATTTGAATTCATTTGTGCAAGTTCATGGAACCCGATCTGCAGAGCTATGGTGTGAGGATCAAATTTGATGATTTTGATGTTTCAGATCATGGATGATGATTGGGATAGTTCATATTTGGTACATGGATGGTGTTTGGATGATTAACTTGGTCAGAAATGAGCTTAAATGAAAATTGGCATGATAAGTCTCATGTTATGCATATTTGGAAAGTGAGGTAGTGATTTTGAGTTTTAGGTGTTTTTGGGGTGTATGGATGGTTCAAACACATCATATATGATGTTTATGGTTTGTGGGAAGCATCACTTTGGTTAGAACTTGCAAGGGATGGAACTTGCATTTCCTCCTCTTTGAAACTTTATGAAACTTGTAATTCAAGAAAGAAAGAGAAAGCCTATAATTTGTGAGACTTTGGTGTCTATTTGAATGAGGTAATGACCTCTATTTATAGGCCAAACATTCTGAACTCAGAGCTTTGCAACTTGCTTCTTCTTTGGTGATTTGGCACTTAAAGGATAGAAAGGAATCTTACCATTAAATGCACATGGTTAAAGTTACTAAACCATGGTTAAAATTGGCTATGCTTCTTATCTCTTTCCCATCTGTCTCAAATCAGAAAATATCTTCCAATTATTGCCTCTATGTATCATTACTTGGACCATTTGGCAATTTGGTTCATAACTTTGCAAAAATGGCTTGAAATTTCAAGTGAAATGGTCACTAATGTCAAAATTCAAAACCATAGCTACACTCCATATTTTTTCATGCTCTTGGACATTTTGGAAAGCTCATATTACACACTTCAAAACCCTAGTTGAAAGTTTCTTCAAGACCTTTAAGGAAATGGGTGAAAAAGATCCATGAACTTTGAGAAAAATGAAGTTTTAAGTGAAATTTTCAAAAAGTACCAACTTTGAAGCACCATATCTCTTAAATGGTTGATCTTATGGAAAAAAATTATATGTGACAAAGTTGTTCATTGGATCAAAATCTACAACTTTCATGTTGGAAGTTTTTTTCAGTTTGTAGGTGAAATTTTGAGAAATTCCCTTTCAAAGTTTGGAAAAAACCATTGAAAAACACTTAGAAATTTTTCTAAGTATGAAAGTCAAACTTTTGACTTTTTGATTCTTGATTGATTTTCTTGATTTTTCTTGATCAAATGACTTCTCATATCATATATTGATGATTTAAAACTTCAAAAGTCATGGTTGACCAAAATTCCCCAAAAGTCAATGGTGATCTTGTACAGTTGACTTTTCAGACGAATCGCGTTTCTGGAGATTTCAAATGAAACAGGCTATCCTCACCAAATGAGTGGTATGAATGGATCATATTGAAGCATTAGAGGATATTGAGCCATGGTTTGAGTTGTAGCATCATTTCCTGATTAAAAGGTCAGTTGTTCAGTGAATTAGGTCAAAACCCTAATTGTCGACCTGATGAAATTGATGACTGTGGACCTTGAATTGAGATGCAATTTCCATGGGATATTGTCATAGGGATTATTTGAGGATGATTGAAACCTTTGATTGACTTCCTGGGGGTTTTTAGGGTTTCCCAAATGTGATCCCTGATTTTGGTCCCTGATAGTTCAAAACTCTGATCTGAGGATTTGTCTGATCAATCTTTGTGTAGGAGATGTTATGAGCCAATGGATTAGGTCAAAATGATGTACTTGGGGTCTTGAGGTCATGTCCCAAGTCATTGGGTCACATCCTGAGCAAAAGTCAGGAGTATGCTATCTTCAGTCAAAACCCTAATTCAGTCGATTCAAAGCTGTTGAGCTTGTTGAAATGAATCTCTGAGGACCAAATGTTGATTATTGATGAAGATGATTCATTTGAGATGAAGGGAGAACAAAACCCTAATTGATTGTTTCTTGCACTGATGAGTGATCTCTTGATTAAACCCTGCTGAGCACAAATAACAAACACAAGCTATGCAATTTGTTAGAGATGCAAATGATGCATATGCAATGATATGAGGTGGTATCTTAGGTCAAAAATTGGGGTATGACAACAAGGTAAAAGGCAACAGGCAACAGGCAACAAGGCAGCAAGAGGGGTTACCAAAAAGTGTGCGTGGGTGCAACAATCACGTGATTAATTCAATATATTATCTTATATTTAGTTATTCTAAATTGATTCAAGGCTTGCACTCCCTAAGATTACTAACCATGCAAAAATATAAACAATATAATTGATAACGCGAAAACGTATCACATATTTGGCTTGATTTACATATATTATTTCCCTATTTTATCTCAATTATGTTGTTTTATGTTGGTATTATGCTGGTATTTTCATTGTTTTAGATTTTATGTTCGTTTTGAAGACTATTTGTGAAAAGGAGAAGAAATGGAGCTAAAATGACTACTAATTGTGCCTAAAAGATAAAAAATGGGTGCTGAAGTGAAAAGGAGGTGCAAAGAAGACCCAATTGTGCAAAGATGCAAGCCCAAACCACAAAGAATGAAGAAATGAAAATAATATATATATATATATATATATATATATATATATATATATATATATATATATATATATATATATATATATATATATAAATATATAATATATATTATATATAAAAGAACGTGGGCCCCATGTCACATTAATATATATATATATATATATATATATATATATATATATATATATATATATATATATATATATATATATATATATAATGTGACACATATATAGTGACGTGAGGTCACTTATATATATATTGGTTAAAATGGAGACGTCCGTCTCCTACATATTAGGGGGCCACGTCTCCTCAGGAGACGCCCGTCTTCTCCCACTAGGTCCACTTGAGACGCACGTCTCAAGTCTGTTTTGAAAGTGGAGAATTACACGCCGCAACGTACTTCTGCAGAGTCAATTAATGTGCTACATTTTAGGAGAAAAAAGGGGACCAGCTAGAATAAGCAGTTACCACAAAGAGCACTATATAAAGAACCAAATATTCACGTAAAAGGGGTTGGACCATGCTTAGTCCCAGCCACCATTTTTAGTTCAGTATTATTTCCCTTTCATTCCAGCATTTTTAATTCCAGCTTTTATTTCTACTTTCGTTCATATTTTCTCACAACAATTTCTACACCAGAAATTGTTGTGAATCTTTAACGGATCTAACCTTACGTTAGATTTGATTTTTAATTTCCTTGTTTAATTTACACCGAATAATTTCTGAAGAACAATCCAATCAACCTGTGGTGGAAGTTCAAGTACTCCAAGATTCAAGTTTTATTTCAGATTTATATTATTCAGGTTTGTTATTTACCGCCTTTATTTATTTATATTTATTGCATGATATATTATATGCCAATTAATATGCCTAATATTATGAACCGAATTTATTTATGCATGTTTAACCATATTAATATGTCTGGCTAATTTATTTAGATGTCGGTATGTAAAGTAATTTAACCGTAGGGATCCGAAATAAATTGGCTTAATTATGTTTTATTAAATGTCACTTGTTTTTGGTTTGTATGTCTAATTTAATTAGTAAGTCTTAAAACCAATAGAGCGAAAGTTTGAGGGGTTAAGACGGTCAAAGGTTAAAATCAATAGAGCGAAAGTTTGAGATCTTTAACTGGATAGTAGACATAGGACATTAGTTTTAAGGATGGCGAAAGCGTATTAGAACTAATTAGAACTTATTTATTTTCAAAAAGTGTTTTTAAACCCGTGCGGGATGGCGAAAGCGTACGTTAGGGATATTAGCATGTTCCGAGTCAACAGAGCGAGAGTTTGAGATTAGGAGATTTAAATAGATAACGACTTCATAAAACAAGCATTTTATTAACTATGTTGTTTTCAAAAAGCGTTTCTAAATCTGGTGGGATGGCGAAAGCGTACATTAAGAGTTAGGATCGTAGTCTGAATCAATAGAGCGACAGTTTGAGAGGAGGACTTTTAAATAATATAGTTAGTAAAGATCTTTGATTTAATTAGAATCTGGCCAATGGAACTTCGGATCACCTAAGTCAGATGAACTACATACCGATATCCGCGCATTTATATTTTATTTAGATTTAGGATTTTAGTTTCCCCATTTATAAAAAAACCCAAATATCATTAGCCTTAGCTTTACATAGTAACTTTAGATAACGGTAGGTCGATTTATAGTCCCTGGGGATTCGATATCTTTTAAAACTACACGACACGATTGTGCACTTGCAGTTATCCCGACTAATAGACACGCAAAGTCGTGATCAAGTTTTTGGCGCCGTTGCCGGGGACTATTCAAGTCGATATTGTAACTCGCT
Source organism: Vicia villosa (assembly GCF_029867415.1). NCBI lineage: Eukaryota > Viridiplantae > Streptophyta > Magnoliopsida > Fabales > Fabaceae > Vicia > Vicia villosa. Next base: position 189,443,681 of record NC_081182.1, on the reverse strand, counting down.
GTTACACCGTAGAGACTAAGGCATTATTTTTTTTCTTTTCATTTATTACTATGTATCACCCAAACTTTTTCTATAACTCCCAACAACAGTATTTCGAGGGATACCAAGAATCCCATAAATCCGACCTCGAAATACTGTTGGAAAATTTCAAAGCGTCACAAACTCATTCTCACCCAAATCACCTCTGCAACTCCCAATCTCAACATTTCGAGGAACCACAAGAAACCTACAATCCAAACCTCGAAACATTAATTGGGGATTACAATTCGACATTAGCTTATCCTCAACCGAATTCCCTTTACAATCACCAATCCCAACATTTTGAGGAGTCGCAAGAATTTTATTCTAACCAAACCTATCCTCAACCGAATTTCCTCTATGATCACCATAATCAATATTTTGAGGAGTCACCAGAATCCCATAAATCCGACCTCGAAGTAATAATGGAAAATTTTAATGAAACATCTATGATGACAAGGAACTTTGTGGAAACACAAAATGCGACGCTAACCTACTTCGAGGAACCACAAGAATCCTATAATTCTAACCTCGAAGCATCAATAGAGGATTTCAATGCAACGCAAACTTATCATCAACCGAATTTCCTCTACGATCACCACGCCCAACATTTCGAGGAGTCGCAAGATTATCATAAATCCAACCTCGAAATCTTAATGGAGGAATTCGTTGAAGCACAATCTCTCTCTAGGCTAGAATCTATGATGACGAAGCACTTTGAGGAAACACAAAACGCAACGCTAACTCCCTTTGAAGAACCTCAAGAATCCCATAATTTTAGCTTTGAAACATCAATGGAGGATCCCGACGAGACGCTAACTCACTCTAGATTAGAAGCCATGATGGAGCACTTTGTAGAGACACAAACCGTCCAAAACCAAGAGTTTATCAAACAAAGTCTTCAAAACAATGAAACCCTTAGGCAACTGACCACTATGGTTGAGTCCCTCGCGACTCACAACATGGCATTAGAAACTCAAATCTCCCAACTTGAACAAAAGTCGCTAGGACACTTACTTGAGGAGTATATGGAAACAACCATTAGTGAAGAACAAATTGAAATTCCTGAGGAGAGTGATAATGAGATTGAGGAGAGTGATTATGAGATTGAGAAGAGTGATGATATGGTTGAGAAGAGTTCTAGTGAGAAAAGAGTGGAGATTGACAAAAATCCACCAACACAAACTGAAAGAGAGGTTGTAGAAGAGATAGAGAAGGAAGCACCTATTGTTATTCCTCTTCTCTATACCCAACTGATTCCTTTCCCACAATGTTTTTTGGAAGCTAAGGTAGACTCCAAATCCATAATGTATGTGAAGATATTGGAAAATATCCACACTAATGCACCTTTATTTGAAGTCTTGCATAAAAAGAGAAATTTAGACGACCATGAAACTAAGAATATCGTTAGTGATAAAAGGGTAAGGTTAATCTTTGAGGTGGTGGATAATATCACTAAGCTCGAACTTGAAAAGCTGATACTTAGGATCGATCCAGAACCGCCACCACAATTTCAAAAGAATGAACCACCCCACAGAAGAAAGAAAAGAAAAGGTGAGGGATATGTGAGATGGCTTGATAAGTGGCCATGGAAAACGACGATTACTAAAAGTTCAACCGAGGAGTCATTCTCGAGAGAACCACCTTGAGTGCTTGCACTCTTAAGCCGTCGAGCTATCAACGTTAAACAAAGCGTTGCGTGGGAGGCAACCCACGAGTTTTCCGTTTAATGTTTTCCTTTTATCGTTTTAACTTGCAGATAATAAAGATATGGATCGCTTGTCACGTCTCGGCCATATCTAGGCGAAAAATCTATAGACGATCATCTCAAAGATGAATGGGTCTCCACGCACATTCCTACGAGTGTTGCTGCTGGTGATGACACCATTAATGAGCATGATAGGAGAAGATATTTCCTCCGGACGCGAAGCAGATTTGGTCGTGATAGCCCGCCGGTAGCATCCATATAGGTTATGTCTTTTCTTCTCCACCTTGGATCGAAACATTGAGGACAATGTTTGATTTAAGTGTGGGGGAGAAGCTTTACCGCTTTCATTTGTTGCTTTATTTATTGTCTTCTAGTTGTGTTGTCGAGTCTTTATACGTGATTTTTAGTTGCTATTGAATTTCCCCGAAATTTTAAAAATTTTAACCTCTAACAAAAATTTGAATTTTGACGCATGGCATACACACTCTGAAAGTATAGAGGGTGTCACACTTTAGGCATTGTTAGAAAGACTTGGAGATGTTTCAACAAACCGCTTTCATTTGTTGCTTTATTTATTGTCTTCTAGTTGTGTTGTCGAGTCTTTATACGTGATTTTTAGTTGCTATTGAATTTCCCCGAAAATTTAAAAATTTTAACCTCTAACAAAAATTTGAATTTTGACGCATGGCATACACACTCTGAAAGTATAAAGGGTGTCACACTTTAGGCATTGTTAGAAAGACTTGGAGATGTTTCAACAACATCGATATCGTCCCGACACCCTAAACCCCCTCATTATGTGATATCAGTTTGGATGCACATTATGTCGAGACCTTAGGCTCAAGTTTTCAAAGTAGCTCTTAAGTAGTTTATATTAGCAGTCGGCACCATCTTAAGCACAAACTACGTAGGGAGTCGATGAATATAAGTGAATGATCCTGTTTTTAATAAATAAATGTTTTAATTGAAAAATAACCTTCTAAGTTAGGTGACCCTCACCCGGTCATTTAGCCCAACGGTTGTTACACCTATAAGGATTTAATAATTAGCACCCACTGTTGGTTGGCCTAGAGGTCACTGGTACTGGGCTTGGTAGGGTGGACTACGGTCTGATCCTCCGCAACCGCAATTGGGAAATATGGGGCTTCGCCATTTAAAAAACCAGAACCCCGTGCTAAAGAATAGAAAAGGATCATAGTCGTTAACCGATTTCCCTACTATGTGCGTGTACGGATAACGGGCTTAATGTGATTGCGCTAGAATGAAAAGAGGGAAAGGAAAAACGAGAGACATAGGTTGAGTTATAATGGCATAATTCGAATTGGTTTGTATAAGGAGGGAGTTTTTGAACATTGTGTCGTTACGATATCCTTGGTGTTGATATTTATTACCTATCGATGTAACATTTGCCTAACGCAAATATGATTAGGAGTCGTGTCATGCCCTTGTTTCGAATCGAGCTTAAATGTTTCTCTTACCGTGTGGTTGATTGCTTGAGGACAAGCAATGGTTTAAGTGTGGGGGTATTTGATAACGCGAAAATGTATCACATATTTGGCTTGATTTACATATATTATTTCCCTATTTTATCTCAATTATGTTGTTTTATGTTGGTATTATGCTGGTATTTTCATTGTTTTAGGTTTTATGTTCGTTTTGAGGACTATTTGTGAAAAGGAGAAGAAATGGAGCTAAAATGACTACTAATTGTGCCTAAAAGATGAAAAATGGGTGCTGAAGTGAAAAGGAGGTGCAAAGAAGACCCAATTGTGCAAAGATGCAAGCCCAAACCACAAAGAATGAAGAAATGAAAATAATATATATATATATATATATATATATATATATATATATATATATATATATAATATATATATATATATATATATATATAAATATATAATATATATATTATATCTAAAAGAACGTGGGCCCCATGTCACATTAATATATATATTAAATATATATATATAATGTGACACATATATAGTGACGTGAGGTCACTTATATATATATTGGTTAAAATGGAGACGTCCGTCTCCTACATATTAGGGGGCCACGTCTCCTCAGGAGACGCCCGTCTTCTCCCACTAGGTCCACTTGAGACGCACGTCTCAAGTCTGTTTTGAAAGTGGAGAATTACACGCCGCAACGTACTTCTGCAGAGTCAATTAATGTGCTACATTTTAGGAGAAAAAAGGGGACCAGCTAGAATAAGCAGTTACCACAAAGAGCACTATATAAAGAACCAAATATTCACGTAAAAGGGGTTGGAGCATGCTTAGTCCCAGCCACCATTTTTAGTTCAGTATTATTTCCCTTTCATTCCAGCATTTTTAATTCCAGCTTTTATTTCTACTTTCGTTCATATTTTCTCACAACAATTTCTACACCAGAAATTGTTGTGAATCTTTAACGGATCTAACCTTACGTTAGATTTGGTTTTTAATTTCCTTGTTTAATTTACACCGAATAATTTCTGAAGAACAATCCAACCAACCTGTGGTGGAAGTTCAAGTACTCCAAGATTCAAGTTTTATTTCAGATTTATATTATTCAGGTTTATTATTTACCGCCTTTATTTATTTATATTTATTGCATGATATATTATATGCCAATTAATATGCCTAATATTATGAACCCAATTTATTTATGCATGTTTAACCATATTAATATGTCTGGCTAATTTATTTAGATGTCGGTATGTAAAGTAATTTAACCGTAGGGATCCGAAATAAATTGGCTTAATTATGTTTTATTAAATGTCACTTGTTTTTGGTTTGTATGTCTAATTTAATTAGTAAGTCTTAAAACCAATAGAGCGAAAGTTTGAGGGGTTAAGACGGTCAAAGGTTAAAATCAATAGAGCGAAAGTTTGAGATCTTTAACTGGATAGTAGACATAGGACATTAGTTTTAAGGATGGCGAAAGCGTATTAGAACTAATTAGAACTTATTTATTTTCAAAAAGTGTTTTTAAACCCGCGCGGGATGGCGAAAGCGTACGTTAGGGATATTAGCATGTTCCGAGTCAACAGAGCGAGAGTTTGAGATTAGGAGATTTAAATAGATAACGACTTCATAAAACAAGGATTTTATTAACTATGTTGTTTTCAAAAAGCGTTTCTAAATCTGGTGGGATGGCGAAAGCGTACATTAAGAGTTAGGATCGTAGTCTGAATCAATGGAGCGACAGTTTGAGAGGAGGACTTTTAAATAAAATAGTTAGTAAAGATCTTTGATTTAATTAGAATCTGGCCAATGGAACTTCGGATCACCTAAGTCAGATGAACTACATACCGATATCCGCGCATTTATATTTTATTTAGATTTAGGATTTTAGTTTCCCCATTTATAAAAAAACCCAAATATCATTAGCCTTAGCTTTACATAGTAACTTTAGATAACGGTAGGTCGATTTATAGTCCCTGTGGATTCGATATCTTTTAAAACTACACGACACGACTGTGCACTTGCAGTTATCCCGACTAATAGACACGCAAAGTCGCGATCAATAATTAAAGCAATATGGGGATGGGGAAAAAGAACCAGCAGGGGAAAGGGAGAATGAAGCCAGCGGGTTTGACATAAGTAATAATTAAAATCAGAAAAAATAAAAAAAGGATTAGAGTTTAGGGTTACCGACTATTTGAGCTTTGGCGGTTGGCAAACCCTGAAAAGGTGGGAAAAATAGAAACCAACAGGGGTGAGTGCATTATTAATTCAGGAACAGGTAAGGTTAACCCTAATCAAAAATATAAGGATAAAAGAAAAAAAGAAAAAAATATGAAAGAAACTTAGCTTCGATTGATGAAGTTTGACAGTCAGAGGTTGCCTCGAGCATTGACTCTGATCATCTGAGAATTGACAGAAAAAATAAAATACAGTGAGTGTATGAAAGTTCTTTCATTAACAAGACAAAATAAATATTTAAAAACATAAAAGATAAAAATAATATGGTATTAAATACAGAAAGAAAGGAAAAAGAAATAATAAAGGGAATTTAATCGGGACTTAGCTTTATGAAAGGCGTGGCGCGTAGTCGAAAGGCATCTGAAAAGTTAACCCTGAAAAAGACACAGAAAAAATAACATTTTTTAGTGTAGGGCTAATTCTCGTAAACCCTGATTCGGGTGTAAATTGAATAAAGCAACAAAAATCGATTTAATTAATTATTGGTTTTGCAACCTAATTAATTAAATCGAAGGAAAGAAAATATAATTAGGCAAAAAAACATTTTTTATGATTTTATGAACGAAAAAGAAATAAATAGGAATTTTATCAAAATATATGCACAAATAATCTAATTAAATAAATAAATGATAATTTAGAAAATAAATAAACTAAATAAATGAATAAAGGAAATAAATGTTAAATATAATATAAGTAAATAAATATTTTAAGAATATAAATATAATATAAATACATAAATATATATTATATAAAAAAGATTTTTAGAAAGCTATATAATTTTATAAGTAAAAAAACAAATATACAAATAAAAACACACACACACACACACACACACATATATATATATATATATATATATATATATATATATATATATATATATATATATATATATATAGGGAATTATGCAATTAAAAGTAAAAAAAATTAGAAACTTAGCTGGTCGATCCTGTGTGGCGCATGCATGATGGTCTTTGGTGCACCTGCGTATTCTGTGCATTGTATTGAATGGATGATCAGATGGATGGCCAAGATGATGAGGGAGCACCATAGCGCGTGTTTCATAACGCACTGGATCCGTTCGTCCAACAACCCAACGCACGCCAAAAGCAGATTTGAACTGGCCAATCGCATCACGCCAGCTCATCATCTTCTTTCTTGGATTTCTGCAACTATATTTTTTACAGCGCTTATTTGCAAACGCACTATAAAAGCCATGCCTTTTACACCTGCCATTTACGAATACCACAAAAACGAACGAAAAATATTTCACGACCCTTCCAACAAGATCGTCTGGACTCCCTGATTCCAAATATGCCATTTATTTCTACTAATTTTGCTTCTATCAAGAAGCCCTAATTTCAAAGCTAGGAACCCTAAACGACAATCTATGGCAATCGTACATGAAAAGGCAATTAAACGTCCAGAAATAATCTATGCATCATGGCAAACAAAAATATGCATTCAAATAACATCAACGAATCATGAATGATGCAAATCGAACCAATTTTAAAAATGACAAACCGTGGCTTGGTGGAGGTCGTTCGTGATGATTCAGGACCTTGCAAAGATTGGTACACCCTCAAGAATGTCCAAGGAACGTGTATGAATGATTAAAACCCCTTGAATTGGCCTGCAACTCAGAATTGAATCTTGGATTTTTCTTGATTTTTAGGACTCGGGTTAGGTCTTCAAACTGCAGAATTTTTGAACCCTTGGCATTAGGATTTGTTAGTGTACTTATAGAGGTTGTATTAGGGTGAATAACTTGGGCCAAATCTCTTTGTAGCTTGATTTGCAAGTTAGAGAAATTTGATTAAAAATATATTATGGAATCCTTCTATATTTTGCCAAAAGTGATCCAATATTTTTTTTTCCATTTTATGTTGCACGAAAATATATAAATAATGAGGTATAATTGTGATTGGATTTGATTCAAAACAAATTTCCTTACAAATCTTTTGATTTTTTCTTAATTTTATTGATTTTTAAATGAATAAAAATTCATATAAAATTAATTAAAATCAACAAAATTCGTGGCCAAAGGTTTATGGGCTCCTAATACCATAAGGAAGGAGATTGGGTCTTAAAAACATGGGCCTCTTTGTAAAAAAATTCAATTTGAATCTTTTTTCTTCATACTTTTCCCTTCAAAATAGTCCAACTTTGACAAGGCATATCTCTCTCAATTTTTGAGGTATGGAGGGGTTCTAGGACTTTTTAGAAACCTTAAAGAGTCCTCTAACCAATGCCTTTGGTCTCATGTCAAAATAATTTTCCATTCGCCTTGTGTGTTCTTTTGGAGAAAATGACTTTTGGTTGACTTTTGAAAAGGACCTATAATGTTTTGGTCCATATCTCCAAATGAAGCATTTCTGGCCTTGGCATGTGAGAGACAAAATTGTAGAAAATTCAATTTCCTTCAACCTGAGCTTTGGATGGAAAATTTCTGATGTTCCATGTGAGAGTTATGGCTGGTCAAAGTTCAGTTGGCTTTCTCTTATACAAACCCTAATTTAGAAACTTTTTGAATTGTTGATTTTTGATCTTTCTTTGATGAACCATGATCAATTCTTGATCAAATGGTGAATGATACTTCAATATGAGGATCTTGGCAAAAAATCAGGAGTTTTGACTTTACTTTGACCATAGTTGACTTTTAGGTCAACCCTGTCGACTGTTGACTTTCTGAACAATTGAGTGACCCATCCTTTGAGCTGAGACTTAAGACTTGTCATAGAGATAATGTGAGATATCTTAGCCCATATGGGATGCCTTGGAGCCATTGATTCATTGGTTTTCTTTTGAACAAACCAAACCCTAGTTTCTAAGCCTTGTTTTAGGAGAGTGTGTCTTGGAGCTTTGTGTATTGATTTGAACTTGAATAGGAGAAGTAGTATGGGAAAATTTTAGGGTATGACAGCTGCCCCTGTTCAATTATCTTAAACCTGAAGATGTAGAGTGGTTTGTGTGCCAGTCGGTATCTGAAGGTGGAAGATGATTGAACACTAGAATACCAAGAAATTTGCCCTAATTGAAGTAGGGACTTTTGTCGGAGATGGGCTTGAAGGTGCCATCCAGGTGTTTGGAGAAGATATATGATTGAGATGGGCTTGAGGATGCCATCCGACTTGATATACTTGAGAGTCAGAATACGTCGTACGTCAGACCGTTTCTGAGAGATAGACTTAGGTTGAGTCGTACGTTAGACTGGGTCTAGTTTGCATTAGCAGATGTCTGGAAAACCGTGCGTTAGGCTGAAGGATGTGTCGTACGTTAGATCAGATCCAATTTGCATCCGTAGATGTCTGGAAGGCCGTGCGTTAGGCTGAAGGATAAGTCGTGCGTTAGACTAAATCCAAATTGCATCCGTAGATGTCTGGAAGGTCGTGCGTTAGGATGAAGGATAAGCCGTGCGTTAGACTAAATCCAAATTGCATCCGTAGATGTCTGGAAGGCCGTGCGTTAGGCTGAAGGATAAGTCGTGCGTTAGACTAAATCCAAATTGCATCCGTAGATGTTTGGAAGGTCGTGCGTTAGGCTGAAGGATAGGTCGTGCGTTAGACTACCCAATTTTGCATCCGTAGATGTCTAGAAAACCGTGCGTTAGGCTGAAGGATAAGTCGTGCGTTAGACTACCCAATTTTGCATCCGTAGATGTCTGGAAAACCGTGCGTTAGGTCGAAGGATAAGTCGTGCATTAGACTACCCAATTTGCATCCGTAGATGTCTGGAAAACCGTGCGTTAGGTTGAAAGATAAGTCGTGCGTTAGACTAATCCAATTTGCATCTGTAGATGTCGGGAAAACCGTGCGCTAGGTTGAAGGATGAGTCATGCGTTAGACTAAATCCAATTTGCATCCGTAGATGTCTGGAAGGCCGTGCGTTAGGCTTTGCTTTGAATAAGATTTGAATCTTTGTAATGTACCTGTCACATATTGTCAGTTTTTTATGCAATATTTATGATGCATGTAATAAATGGGATGGAGTCCTCAAAATAAATGGGGCACTTCGTATGTTATGTATGAATTATAACCGTATGCAGTTTATGAATATGTATGTGATGTATATGATGTATGACTGATGCTATTTGGAGTATTATGAGAAAATAAATATTTGTAGTGTTACGATTTTGATGTTTGATCTCGTCTTGAAGATGCTCAGCTGAGAATTTATGATTCTTGCTTGGGGATGATCAGTAACTTGATGTACCCTGATTGGTGATAAAAAGTATTAGTAACCCATGTTGGAGAAGAGCAAGGTGTCGGGGAACCGACAATGTTGAAGATGTAAACTCTATTGGGAAGATGTGTTTTTGTTGGTCGAGTATGTTTGAAGATATCTTCTTGAGGATTGCTCTGTGGGGATATGATCTTGTGAAATCGGAGTTGTGGGAAGGCATGAATGCCTTGAACATTGCCCCCAGTATTATAGTAACTACCATTCCTGGATTTGATTAGGACACACCACTGAGTATTGATCAAGATGTCAAGCTGGACTTGCATAGATTTGCCCCTGCTAGTAGGAACTTTTGGAAAGATTCGCCTTGCGAGGAATTTATGAGATGTGCACTATAGGCGACATGCCCCTAGTAATCATAGGCCCAAGACAATGTCCTATGTTGGTTGAGAAGTAGCTTCAAATCTTCTTGGATGCGTGCCCCTGATTGGCATCCTTGAGATATTCTTGGGATCTTGACTTGATTGCCCCAGATTGATTGGGAAATAGTTTGAAACCCACTTGGGAAGTATGCCTTTGACTATTTGGCATTTGAGAGATTCTTGGAATCTTGACTTGATTGCCCCAGATTGATTGGGCAAAATGTGTCATGCCCCTTGTATACGTAAGAGACATGGCTTCTTGGAGTAATATTGTCTGTCGGGATAACTCTCAGTCATTAGTTGTACCCTGTGTAAATTCTTTCTGTTGCTAACATTTGAAATTATGTAGCAGAATTTGTTTAATAATGAACTCATGAGATGCAATGCATACGTTTGTCTTGAGTTTTTTTTGAAAAAAGTTAAAGCAGGAGATGTAAAAGCGCGATATTTGTAAAAACATGATATTTGTAACAACGTGATGTTTGTAAAAATGAAATATCAACTCAGCATTTTTGGTAAACCTTACAGAGTCAGGATACCTTTTTGGTGACAGTATGCTTTCGAACTAACCATGCTTCAATTAGGACTTTCAAGGGTTGTAACGTGGCTTGGTTCACGGTTTAAGAAACAAAGGATAAAGGCTCAAAATTTGATTGTACCCACCCCTCTTCGTGATGATTTTCAGTCCTAAGCTCAGTTAATTTAACTTATGCATTCAGGTTCCAAGAGACTTTTGGATTTGCACCTTTGATAATGGTGATGGTTCACAAGCAAAGAGAACTTTTGAGATGGCAGTCACTTCTTCCTTTTGGTAGTCACAACATTGTGTTGTTCAGGAATTTATTGTCTTCTCCTTTTTTCATCTTTTTGATATCCCTAACTTTTGCCTGAACTGTCTATTTTGATCTTACAATCAGCGGGATGCCTTGATTTTTGCCTAAGTCTTCTTTTTGATTTTTAACTTAACAGGCTTTTCTTTGTATATATGTTTTTTCATTTTTTTAAAGATATTGACTGCCTTGCTTAATGATTGATGAACCATCATTGGCTTTTGATTGACATCTCCAACACTTCTTTGATGTGTGCGGATGAACGCTTGTGATTGAAACCTTTGTTGAAAGGTGTACTGAATGATTCTCTTAAAATAGAATGCATTGCCAAATTAACTGAGAACTACCCTGCCCCAGGTTATGATCAAGGGTTTTAATTAGTACAAGAAAGAAACTTCTACTTCTTAGGCTCAAAGGGGTTGACGAGGGATTAACATCCTTATATCTCCACTGTTTAGGAATTGAAACAATGCCTGTACATCGTCAGCATAGTCCGCTCAAAAGCATACTGTATGAAGTTGCGGTATCGTTTTCGTCATCCTCCCTCAAAAGGTATACAGCTTTAGCAGGAGTTGAGTATCATAAAACATATGCAAAGTAAAGATGCAGTTTAGATGAGTGATAGCGAAATAATTTATTCAAGACAAAAATATGCAATGCACTGATGATGATTATTAAAACAGATAATGTCTATCATAATTCAAATGTTTAAGCAAACAGAATAGAAATTGCGCATGAAAGTAAATCTAATGATCTAAAAGTTCATCCTTCTAGACATTTAATCGACCCTGTCGTGATTAGGCATAGGAGCAATGATCACTACAGGAGTTTTTGGATGGTTGAATTCAATTTCACCAGCATCGATCATGTCTTGAATCTTGTTCTTCAATGTCCAGCAGCTATTTGTATCATGACCAGGACTATCAGAGTGGTATGCACACCTCACATTAGGATTATAGCTACAAGCAGAAGTACTAGGATTCTTAGGGGGGTCCTTTAAAGTGATCAACTTTGACTTCAACAGGTGTTGTAATGCTCGAGCCAACGACATATTGATCTTTGTGAACTGACGCTTAGGTGCATCTGGCTTGCGTCGTTGTTGTGGAACTGGTGTAGAGATTCAGAGTAACCGGGGTTTGTGCTTCCGGAATGTGTATCTGATCAGAATGTTTCAGAATGTTCGGGGTTCGAGCTTCCGGAATGTATATCTGATTGGAATGTTTCAGAAGTCTGGGGGTCAAGCTTCCAGAATGTTCATCTGATTGGAACTTTCAGAATGTCCGGGGTTCGAGCTTCTGGAATGTATATCTGATTGTAATGTTTCAGAAGTCTGGGGGTCAAGCTTCCAGAATGTTCATCTGATTAGGATTGATTTGTTGATGGTATTTGTTTGACCAGTTGGTCGACCTGAAAGGAAAAGTTAAATTTATGTGATGTTATGAATGCAAATGCAATCTTTTCAAGGATCTTTAGGAATTTAGTTAGCAACATTAGAAAATGGTTTGGTCGCATCTTTTTCTGAAGAATTCTGAATTTTGTCTTTGAATGTCCTTCTTTGAGAATCAAGCTCACCATATCGAGTGGGTCATCACCTCTGATTCGGGATATCTCTGAATTAGAAGGGACGTGGCCAGAGGAAAATAAATCCTCTTGCCCCTTGCTAGGTACTGAGTCTTTGAATTGGAAGGTGTGTGTCCAGAGGAAAATAAATCCTCTCGCCCCTTGATTAGGAAATCAGTCCTTGATAGGAGTCCCTGAAATTGTGCGCCCTAAATCCCTAAGATCCTTGAAAGGGTTAGTTAAATCATGTTATGCTTATGATGTCGTGATGTCATGATGTCATGCGAATGCAGTTCATTAGGCACAACGTGAGGTAGTAAGGGCGAACAAGTCCTTTTAACAAAACCTGCAAGGAAACGGAGGTTAGTAGCAAACACAGCCAAGTCACGCAGGTCACATAAGTCACATAAGTCACACAAGTCACACAATTTCCTTAGGCTCGGCGTGCATGGAGTTTAGATCATGTGAGATACCCTTCCCCAAAGGTATTTCTGAGGATAAGGAGATTTCAGCAACGGGTTCTACCAAGTGACTCAGAATTGTCAGCCCCCTCTAAAGCACCCTCGAACATGGTACATGCATACCACACAATGATACTTTAGGAAGAAACCTATCTGAGCTGTAGTATCGGGTAGCGACCATAACTTGGCATGCACCAAGAATAGCCCTCCCACTACATTCCTAAAAGTCAGGATGGATTAAAGGTGACTAAAGGTCCTTGAGCGCCGACGCACCCAAAGATACATGCATAAACCTCTCTCATGCAAAAGAGGTACACAATAACCAATGGAGGCCTAACTCAAGCGCGAACTTCATTTTGACCAACCCCAAGCATGCACAAGGGGGGTCTCCATGACTATGCCGCTCCTAATCTTAAGTGTTCTTGAATCCGAGAATAGGATTCGTCCTTCATTTATTTCCCAAAGCGCCCCTGAAAAATAAAACAAACAAAGCAAACAATAGAAAACATTTAAAGTGTTCCTAAACTTTTAAGGTAACCCCTCTTTTATAAGAAAATTCTCCCCAGCAGAGTCGCCAGTTCTGTAATACGGTGAACTGACTTTTTATCGAAATGTGCGGTTAAGCAAGAGTTGCCACCGACTTTTATTTTATCCAAATATCAGAAAGGCTAAAAGAACAGGAAAAACCTTTTAAATAAAAACTGAGTTCAGGGGGTAATTATGCAAAGGGAAGGTGTAAGGCACCCTTTGCATCCATGGTTTTCCATGGGCTCTTAATTGCTTTGCTCTTTTGAAAGAAATGTAGAAGAAGCAAATACGGACTTTAGCTCGTAAATGAGCGTAGCCATATCGAAGTTTTTTAAGAAAAGGGTAGAAGAAGGAATTTAAACCAGAGCATGCAATTAAGGGCAAATTACCTTGGTATTTGTAAAAAAGATTCTTTTAGCCTTTCAGGGTGAAAGGGTATATCCATGCCATAAGAGGGCAAGAAGCCTTTCATTTGGAGGTTGAAGGGTCGTCGCAATATCGTTCGCCATAAGACTGTCCCATGCCATACAGAGGCAGGTAGTCTAAGGGAAGGATCAGAATAGCCTTTCGTAGGCAACCAGAGGATACCTCAGCCTTTCGTAGGCAACTTCCGAGGGACAAGATCATATTAGTGTATCGAAGGCAGCATCATTAGGGACCTATGATCTTTGCATAATCGAGGCAACATGGCTGAGGTATCCTCGTATTCGAGGGACATGGCTATTCTGCAAAAAACACAAGGCAAAAGGCAACAGGCAACAAGGCAGCAAAAGGGGTTACCAAAAAGTGTGCGTGGGTGCAACAATCACGTGATTAATTCAATATATTATCTTATAATTAGTTATTCTAAATTGATTCAAGGCTTGCACTCCCTAAGATTACTAACCATGCAAAAATATAAACAATATAATTAAAACAATATGGGGAAGGGGAAAAAGAACCAGCGGGGGAAAGGGAGAATGAAGCCAGCGGGTTTGACATAAGTAATAATTAAAATCAGAAAAAATAAAAAAAGGATTAGAGTTTAGGGTTACCGACTATTTGAGCTTTGGCAGTTGGCAAACCCTGAAAAGGTGGGAAAAATAGAAACCAACAGGAGTGAGTGCATTATTAATTCAGGAACAGGTAAGGTTAACCCTAATCAAAAATATAAGGATAAAAGAAAAAAAGAAAAAATATGAAAGAAACTTAGCTTCGATTGATGAAGGTTGACAGTCAGAGGTTGCCTCGAGCATTGACTATGATCATCTGAGAATTGACAGAAAAAAATAAAATACAGTGAGTGTAATAAAGGGAATTTAATCGGGACTTAGCTTTATGAAAGGCGTGGCGCGTAGTCGAAAGGCATCTGAAAAGTTAACCCTGAAAAGGACACAGAAAAAATAACATTTTTTAGTGTATGGCTAATTCTCGTAAACCCTGATTCGGGTGTAAATTGAATAAAGCAACAAAAATCGATTTAATTAATTATTGGTTTTGCAACCTAATTAATTAAATCGAAGGAAAGAAAATATAATCAGGCAAAAAACATTTTTTATGATTTTATGAACGAAAAAGAAATAAATAGGAATTTTATCAAAATATATGCACAAATAATCTAATTAAATAAATAAATGATAATTTAGAAAATAAATAAACTAAATAAATGAATAAAGGAAATAAATGTTAAATATAATATAAGTAAATAAATATTTTAAGTATATAAATATAATATAAATACATAAATATTTTTATTATATAAAAAAGATTTTTAGAAAGCTATATAATTTTATTAGTAAAAAAACAAATATACAAATAAAAAAAAAAAAACACACACACACACATATATATATATATATATATATATATATATATATATATATATATATATATATATATATATATATATATATATATATATATATATATATATATATATAAGGGAATTATGCAATTAAAAGTAAAAAAAAATTAGAAACTTAGCTGGTCGATCCTGTGTGGCGCATGCATAATGGTCTTTGGTGCACCTGCACATTCTGTGCATTGGATTGAATGGATGATCAGATGGATGGCCAGGATGATGAGGGAGCACCATAGCGCGTGTTTCATAACGCACTGGATCCGTTCGTCCAACAACCCAGCGTGCGCCAAAAGCATATTTGAACTGGCCAATCGCATCACGCCAGCTCATCATCTTCTTCCTTGGATTTCTGCAACTATATCTTTTACAGCGCTTATTTGCAAACGCGCTATAAAAGCCATGCCTTTTACACCTGCCATTTACGAATACCACAAAAACGAACGAAAAATATTTCGCGACCCTTCCAACAAGATCGTCTGGACTCCCTGATTCCAAATATGCCATTTATTTCTACTAATTTTGCTTCTATCAAGAAGCCCTAATTTCAAAGCTAGGAACCCTAAACGGCAATCTATGGCAATCGTACATGAAAAGCCAATTAAACGTCCAGAAATAATCTATGCATCATGGCAAACAAAAATATGCATTCAAATAACATCAATGAATCATGAATGATGCAAATAGAACCAATTTTAAAAATGACAAACCGTGGCTTGGTGGAGGTCGTTCGTGATGATTCAGGACCTTGCAAAGATTGGTACACCCTCAAGAATGTCCAGGGAACGTGTATGAATGATTAAAACCCCTTGAATTGGCCTGCAACTCAGAATTGAATCTTGGATTTTTCTTGATTTTTAGGACTCGGGTTAGGTCTTCAAACTGCAGAATTTTTGAACCCTTGGCATTAGGATTTGTTAGTGTACTTATAGAGGTTGTATTAGGGTGAATAACTTGGGCCAAATCTCTTTGTAGCTTGATTTGCAAGTTAGAGAAATTTGATTGAAAATATATTATGGAATCCTTCTATATTTGGCCAAAAGTGATCCAATCTTTTTTTCCATTTTATTTTGCACGAAAATATATAAATAATAAGGTATAATTGTGATTGGATTTGATTCAAAACAAATTTCCTTGCAAAACTTTTGATTTTTTCTTAATTTTATTGATTTTTAAATGAATAAAAATTCATATAAAATTAATTAAAATCAACAAAATTCGTGGCCAAAGGTTTATGGGCTCCTAATACCATAAGGAAGGAGATTGGGTCTTAAAAACATGGGCCTCTTTGTAAAAAAATTCAATTTGAATCTTTTTTCTTCATACTTTTCCCTTCAAAATAGTCCAACTTTGACAAGGCATATCTCTCTCAATTTTTGAGGTATGGAGGGGTTCTAGAACTTTTTAGAAACCTTAAAGAGTCCTCTAACCAATGCCTTTGGTCTCATGTCAAAATAATTTTCCATGCTCCTTGTGTGTTCTTTTGGAGAAAATGACTTTTGGTTGACTTTTGAAAAGGACCTATAATGTTTTGGTCCATATCTCCCAAATGAAGCATTTCTGGCATTGGCATGAGACAAAATTGTAGAGAATTCAATTTCCTTCAACCTGAGCTTTGGATGGAAAATTTCTGATGTTCCATGTGAGAGTTATGGCTGGTCAAAGTTCAGTTGACTTTCTCTTATACAAACCCTAATTTAGAAACTTTTTGAATTGTTGATTTTTTATCTTTCTTTGATGAACCATGATCAATTCTTGATCAAATGGTGAATGATACTTCAATATGAGGATCTTGACAAAAAATCAGGAGTTTTGACTTAACTTTGACCACAGTTGACTTTTAGGTCAACCTAGTCGACTATTGACTTTCTGAACAATTGAGTGACCCATCCTTTGAGCTGAGACTTAAGACTTGTCATAGAGATAATGTGAGATATCTTAGGCCATATGGGATGCCTTGGAGCCATTGATTCATTGATTTTCTTTTGAACAAACCAAACCCTAGTTTCTGAGCCTTGTTTTAGGAGAGTGTGTCTTGGAGCTTTGTGTATTGATTTGAACTTGAATAGGAGAAGTAGTATGGGCAAATTTTGGGGTATGACACTAGTGATTATTATTTTAATGGAAATTAGTATTAAATTAATTAAATGAAGCTAATTGAACCAAATTAAATTAATTAACCTAGACAAAACAAAAGGAAAAAAATTGAGTTAGTTATTATGCTAATCCTAAACTTCTAGGTCATTATTCTAATTAATCTAATTTACTTAACCTAATGATTCAATTGACCTAATTAACTAAATCATTAGTTTAATTAAAAATCTAATAAAAAAGTTAGAAAATAGAGAGAGAGAGAGAGAGAGAGAGAGAAAAGAAAAGAGTAAAAGTAAAAAAAAAACAAGGGAGAGTGTGGTTGCTGAGATCCTGTGTGATTGACCTTTGCAGCTTCATGGTGTGCATGTATTCCAGCGACGTTAGATCTAGCGCTTGAGAGTAGCAACGGTTGAGATGCGATGGTCCACCAAGGGTGCATGCTGAACATGCATACTGGATCTGTAAATCACACAACTCATAAAAAATATTGTCCGCGCCTGGATTCAAACCCAGGACTTGAAGATCGGTCCACACATATCTTGGCCAATTGAACTGCTTTCGTTTTGTGATAATTACATGGAATCAATAAATTAAATATAAAAAAAACATGGTAATGGAGAGAAAGTCAAACGTTCAGTCAGTGTGGGGCCCCTCATCACGAACAACCAATCAGCAGGGGAGAGAAGGGTTGGAATCGTTGACCACCCAATAACACCATTACATGCGTGGTTAAATGGTCCTTAATACTATTCATTATCCTCTCCAAATTACCAGCGGATTCTGCCTCAAAATTTGCTGCGAACGTACCTACGGACTTTTCACGGCTTTGTATTCATCAATGGCCACGCCCAGAAACCTGCAAAAACGATTAAACCCTGCAAGCAAAACGACCCATATTGGCTAAATGGAACCCTGCGAGTTCAATGGCGCCTTTAGTTTCTATTGAAACAGCCTGCAACTAGGGAAACGAAAGTGAATTCTCTTAATTCCCTAACAATGGCAGTCTAGGATTCCTGCGTGTAAGCTCAAAAGAAGAGGTTTAAAACAACCTTAAACATCACCATGAACGTACATGTATACCTGTGATTAATCCATAATGCTCGAATGGCGAATTTGGATTCAAAATTTCTTACCACGATAAGGAACTTGATGGTGGTGACCTGTTGCGTTGTTAGTTCCCCTCACGACTTGGCACGTCTCCTGAAGGTATTAGTAGGCTTCTGGAATGATCATAGACGGCTAGATCTTGTTGTAGGAAAGAATCTCCCTTTCCCTAGTCCTTGAAAGTTTTCAAAGCTTGGGAAATATGTAGGAGGCTAGGGTTTTTCGTCTCTTTGCTTCTGAACATATTGTGAATATATATTGCAAGCAATTGGATCAAAAAGATTGGAAAGAATCAAGCTCTTGATTAGAGAATATTTTATTTGTTTTTTTTACCAAAACTTTCCAACTTTGGTTCCAATATATTTTCCCTTATTTTCACATGTTCTCTCACTCCTAATAATGATTTTGGATTAATTAAAACATTTGGATGGTGAATCACATGATCCTTGAATATTAAATTATGATTTTATTTGAATTTAATTAATTTTAAATGAATAAAATTAAAAATAACTGGAACAAAACCATAAAATAAATAAATATTGACCCATGGGCCTTTTTTAAGCTTAACATCACGTGGGTACGTCAATTGTTAAGGCCCAATACTCAAAAGTATGCAAATTGCCAATTATGGTTCCAAGCATTTCTTAAAAATAATCCAACTTATGACAATCATAACTCACTCAAAATTTGTCCTATGGAGGTATTTTAGGACTTTTTGGAAAGATCAAGATGTTCTTTACAAGCCACTTTGGAACCTTTTTTGCATTTGGAGATTTTATCTTGAAGTTATGGGCCTTGGAAAAAAAACAGCTTTTTGTGAACCTTTAGAAGGACCTGTAATATTTTGGCTCATATCTCTCAAATGATGCATTTCCTGGTCTTGGGCCCAATATCAAAGTTGTATAGAATTGAATTTCCTTAATAATGAGCTTTGGTTGGGTGATTTATGATAAAGTATGAGAGAGTTATGACCAGTCAAAGTTTGGTTGACTTTCTCATTAAAACCCTAATTTAGAAACTTTATCTTTTGATGATTTTGGAGCTTTTCCTGATGAATCATGATAAATCCTTAATCAAATGATGGATATATCTTCAAGATGTTGATGTTGACCAAAACTCAGGAGTTTTGACTGTAGTTTGACCACAGTTGACTTTTAACTTAGCATAGTCGACTGTTGACTTTTTTGAGCAATTGACTGAGCAGTCTTGTGAATCAAGGCTTGAAAATTGGTATGAGGATTCTTTGAGGCATATGAGAAGCCATGAAGTCCACTTGAGGTGTCAGAAACCTTGCTTCCTTGAAAAGAAACCAAACCCTAGTCGGGGACCTATTGCTTTAGGAGAAGTATGAGCATGGCCAGTTCTTGTGTAGCCTTGAGCATCTGATGATCCTAGGTATCTGGGGAAATTTCATGGGCTAGGATACCTTGAAAAATGGTGGGCAAATTTTGGGGTATGACAAGAAGCTTTTCTGATTTTTAGGTGGTTGCTTGTTGGATTTGTGTTGCTTTTGGTGCAGAAGAAACAAGTTGGAAGCTCAATGAGAGTGGAATTTGTGATTAAAGTCACTTTTCCAAAATGGAAGTCATGACTTTATGCTTGAAATGGAATTATGCATTGGTTAAGACTTGAACCACTTGGTCAATAGCTCAAAAGCAAGTGTAATCTTCTGAATTTTGTGTCTTGAACAAGTTATGGGAGTTGCAAGAAAAGAATCTTTCATTTAAAAATGGTTTTGCTTCATAACTTCTTCATATTCATGGAGTTTTTTCACGTGTTATGGAGCCTTCTTCATAAAATCATATCCCATAGCCCAAGCCATGGAATTTCATGCTAATGGTCTCTTTGGAAAGCCCCTGCTATATACTTCAATTCACTTGTTAAAAGTTTCCTCAAACTCTTTTGTGATCATGGAGAAAAATGGCCACAAAGTTAAGAAAAAATCAAGTGAAAACACTTAAAAAATTTCTAAAGTTTTTTTGAACATAATCTTCATAATTCCATATCTCTCAAAATAATAATTTTTGATGAAACCATGAGTGGAGACAAAGTTATTTATTTGATTAAGATCTACAACTTTCATGTTGGGAGATTTTTGAGTGTGTAAGTGAAATTTGGAGTTCCCAAATGAGGCCAAAATCACTTAAAAACCCTAATTTTGACTTTTGTTGATTTTTTTATTCTTGATGAATTTTCTTGATTTCTCTTGGTTAAATGTCTTCAATAGTCATATGATGATGATTTGAATCCTTAAAAGTTCATGGTTGACCATTTTTCTCAAAAGTCAAAGGTTGACCCACATAGTTGACTTTTCCAAATGAATTGCAGTTTTGTGGATTTCACATGAATCAAGGTCTCCTCTTCAAATGAATGATGTGAATGGATTATAATGTTTATTTGAATGCCTTTGAATCATGATTTGAGTCTTGGAGCCATGTCCTGATTAAAACTCAACCCTCAAGTGGAATTAAGTCAAAAACCCTAATTTGGGCATTAGGTGATCTTGAAAGTTGTTGATCTTGAATTGGACCATCCTTGGACTTGGATATTTATGAGATAACCCTTTGAATCATAGGAGAAAGTTTTAACTCCTTGTGGGCCTCAAAACCCTAATTTGCTCAGTCTCCTCTTAATCAGCCTACAGTCTTAGGACACAAGCAACAAACAACAATTTTTTTGGTTAGCAAATGATGTATGCATGATGATAATGATGATGATGACGATCCTACTATTTGAAATGAGGTTGGAATCTCAGTGGTCAAAAATTGGGGTATGACACTCTCCTTTACAAATTGGCTTGAACCTCTTCTTCTGACAAGATGCGGGGGGGGGGGGGCAAAAGGGCTTCAACGTGACTTATTCCTTAGCCAATATTTTATATGAGGGCATATAATGAACCAGATGACAAAGTGTCTTCTTTTAGGGAGTCTCTATATACCCTTTCTAAGTCAGAATCGTTAAAGATGGGTATGACTTCTGATCTTATGTGATAACTACCAAGATAAGGGAGACGAGAATAAAGGAATGTCACAATTGTAGAAGAAAATGAAGTTTCAACTTCTGGATCGCTCACTAAAAAAAGGAAATGTTGGAGATAAATCTTGAGTAAGAAAGGTATCTAGTTATGGGAGATT
This sequence comes from Vicia villosa, assembly GCF_029867415.1. Lineage (NCBI taxonomy): Eukaryota > Viridiplantae > Streptophyta > Magnoliopsida > Fabales > Fabaceae > Vicia > Vicia villosa. Next base: position 189,422,114 of record NC_081182.1, on the reverse strand, counting down.
GGTGAAGCGAGATAAATGGAAGAAAGGCGAAAGCTTTAAAACATCACTAGAATCGCTCCTACTGATATTCTTAGGAAATAAGAAGTGGAGACTTTTTTTTGGAAAATTACTACAAGTTTGAGTTAAGGATTGTAAACATTTCCAAACATGGAACTCACCTTATTTATAAGCAATGACATATGAAATATCAAGACCAATATTAGAAAGAAATCACAAGATCAACGTCTAGATTTCTACTCATGGATACACGCCAACTCGAGTGCACTCAAGTACTCTATAAATTATGTCCTAGCTAGTCATGTCACATCACGTGTAAAAAAAAGGGTGATAAAAGCGTTTCAATGAAAGAACCACATTAAATGCGCCTTTTTCCCTATCACTTTTTTTCAAAAACTAATCCCAAGTGTTTCAGTTTCATTCCACATCGGATCACATCATGGAGGTCGGTCAATGATACTTAAGGATTTGTCCGGCTCCTTCAGTGGCTAGAAAAACATTTGGGGTAACTATTCTAGATCGGCCAAAGGCCTAAACGACCAAGGTCCAATCGATCTGAAATTCACTCCACTTGACCTAAAGTATAAGACCAGTTCACATACTAAGAGCAAGATATAATCTATGATCTCTATTTTTCACTATACTCATCTTGAATCTTGAACTGACTTGGACGTTGGAATGTTAACCGTAACACCCTTCTAAACCCCGCGAATATTCATGTAATATTAAGAATTTAAATCAGAGTAGTTCATAAAAAGGGTGCAAGATTTATTCATAAAACTTCTTAATAAAAACATCTTTCTCCGTAACACGAGTTGTCAAAATTCATACTTCAACATCTCAGAGAAATAATTTATTCAAAAATATCTTTATTAAAATACTTCAATTTAAAATGTATCGTCAACTTCATAATTCATAAATCTTGTTTAAATCATTGTTAAAACAAGATAAAACACTTCAAATACATCATCATCAACATATAATTTAATTCAAACGATCCCCAACGACCCAATGTTACATCTATCAGGGCAAGACCCTCTTCACTACGGAATAATAACTAGACTTCACCAAGAACTATCTCAAACTTCCACTGCTATTCTTGAGTACCTGCCCATTTCCCATGGTAGAGGAAATATCAGCAGACAGGGTGAGAAATCACAATCATTATAAAAAGTGCAAGGAAAAAATATAGTAGGACAACAGTATTATCATATAACCCACTTATCAACATACTTTATCACTTATTACACATATCAACATTTACAACATGATCACTAGAATCAACCTAATCAACATAACCAACTTAAACTATAAAATCATCATAAACACCTTCATCAACTTCAACAAATATACACAACATATTCAACTTCTTCAACATCAACATAATCATATAAGCAACTTCATCAACATAAACCTCATAAACAACTTAATCGACTTAATCAACATAAAACAACTTAATCAACATGAACAACTTTTTTTTTTTGGAAATCTTGGTATTCGGCCTTGCGACCGACTAATCCAAGAGGGACCAATCCCACCGTCCACTAGCGGGGGCCCTATTTAAAGCCAGAACAAAGTTCTGTATGGACTGGCCCGCACAAGGATTGATAGCACCCAGCAGGATTTGAACTCAGGACCTTGAGAGGAGCACACTCTCAAGACCCAAGCCTCCACCGCTAGGCCAACCCTTGGGGGTTTCAACATGAACAACTTAATCAACTTAAACAACATAAAACAACTTCATCAATATAATCAACATGAACAACTTAATCAACTTAAACAACATAAAACAAATTCATCAACTTAATCAACATGAACAACTTAACCAACTTAAACAACATAAACGACTTCATCACTTCAATAAACCCAATCAACATAAACATCATAAATAATGCGACACAACATGCGACTCAACTATGCATATGCATTTGGTACCATCGGAGTAAAACTTCCAACTTAAACATATGCCAGTTTATCGAGGCATTTTCAACTTAATCAGGTGCCATCAAGGCCAACTTAATCGAATGTCATCAAGGCCAACTTAAACAATGCAATGTATGCGACATTATGAATGACATACAATCAACAATATCAACAACAACAACCAGAACAACAACAACGAAAACAACAACAACCAGAACAACAACAACGAAAACAAAAACTCAAACATGCATTAATAGCATCAACTTTATCCAACATTGGTCGTTCGACCTACAACTTAAACATGCCCATGAACCGGGACAAAACAACATATTTAACGTACGAGAAAATCCACACATTCCCAAAACTTAAGTAAAATTATGCAGGGAAAGTCGTATCGATTTATCAAAAATTATGCTACTGGTATTGAAAATAGTTTTACAAGATATAAAATAATTTTAGTTTTCCAACGGTCCAAACGGCGTGTCAAACGGACACCCGAGTCAAAAGTTACGAGTTTTCTAAATTTTCGGAAAGCGTAAACACCGACATCATACACTGACACAACAAAACATCATTACACACTTATTAAATTTATTTCCAGAACGTGAAACTACTTTTATAAGAAAATACACATTATTAGCTTTCTAGCGCTTCGAACGGGGACTCAAACGGACTTACGGATCAAGATATATGAATTTTTGAAGTTTTCCCCAAAACTGGATTTTTGCCCAGGAACAGCTACGAGTTTTATGCATCTTTCCATTAAAATCCAACCAATTCAACTATTTTTCATGAAACAAACACATATTCATTCATACTTAACATATAGCAATGAATTGGAACCATAAAACATGAATTTTAACACATTGATTTTGATCCCAAATCTCAAACCCCAACATACCAAATCCCTATAACTCAATCCAAAACTCCCCAAATCATACCAAATCAAATTTCTCCATTGAACCAGTTCCATACACAGATTATACAACAACCCAAACAAGATTATAACATCAATTATGATCAGTTTTCACAAGTTAACTCAAAACAACAAACAACCAAAACATAACCACAAAACCCACAACTATCTAAGCCTTATACCAATTATTATAATCAAGATAACTCCCCTTACATTAGATTGATGAGCTTTTTCCTCTTACTCAATGGGTTCCTTCCTTCTTCTTGCCCTAGCCTCTTCTCCATTTTGCTCTCACTTTCACTTATGATTAAAACTCCCTTCTCATTCTCTAATTTTTTCTTTATAAAGTCCCTCATTATGGATTACCTCTTTTACCTTCACTTGCTACTCTTCTACAATTAGCTATTTTGCCCTTATTATCTATAACACCAATAATACTCCATTTTACTAATTAAAAATAATTATAATTAATTATCTTTATTATCTAAAATCATTTAAATAATCCTCATAATTATTTCACTTCACTCTATCCCACAACACGTGACCTCAAGACATCATATTCATCAAAACATCACAGAATTTCATCAATAATTCACGATTAACCCAATAATTAAGCCCACTAAATAAATAGTCTCATATAATTATAATGTTATTAATAATATTATTTCTATAACTTAATTAATTAATATTCTTCAAAAATTAATATTATTTCTAATATTAATTTCTCCCGACTAAATCAACTATTCACCTGATTATCAACTTATCATCTCAAACAGCATATTCAACATATTCAACAATTATTCGGGAAATACTTAATAATATTTCAATTATATTATTTCTAATATAATTCTACAACTAAACCAACTTAAATACCGACTTAGCAACTTAAATCACCGCAACACAATATCAGCCAATAAATCACGAATAAATAATTAAATATTTAATTCAATAAATAGTCCAATATAATGATATTATTTCTAATATTATTCCTCCGATTAAACCGACTAGTTACTCGACTAACAACTTAACAGTTTCAATCAACATATTAATTCAATTATGTCTCTTAGAATAATAGCGATAACTCTCAACTTTGACTAATTCCAACAAATAAATCCTTAATTAATTTAATTAAATAATTAATTAAATTCGGGACGTTACATTAACCATGCAGGTCCACCATGTGCCACCTTAAAAGAGATCGGAGTCACAATTCAAGATCATCAGTTCTCCAACTTCATCCATCTATACAAAGTTCCCAAACAAAAGTAGAGCATTCATTTCTAGTTCCCGAACAAAATAATAATAATAATAATAATAATAATAATAATAATAATAATAATAATAATAATTAAAAATATTTTTTTTATTGTAAAGGATAAACTTAATTAATGAAGTAAACATTTTTTTCTTAAAAAATTATTTAAAAAGACAAATAATTCATTTTTTTAAGACAAAAGAAGACTTATCATTAATAACCCAGCACATAGCATAAGGCATGCCATGACAAAAATAACAATATCTTAAGATTCAAGAAAAGACTTATCTCCACTACCAGCCACCTCATGAAACTCACTAAGCAATGCTACCCTCAATCAAAACCCTTTGCCAAATAAACAAATAATTCATTTAAAAATCATATATTTTGAGGTGGATATAGAATTATTATGTAGCATCGATACCTCTAAAAAAATTGTGTCTGTGTCCGTGTCGGTATCAGACATTTGTACCAACATTTATGATTACGTTTAATTTATTTATTTTTTCAAATTATTATCAGTGTCGTCGTATCAATGTCGGATCAAATTTGAGGTGTCCGTGCTTGATATTATATCTTCTTTCAATAACCATTGTCAGAAATTAGCTTAAGATGGGAACAAATCACTGCTCTACGCAAGTGCAGGTTCCTGTATTCTTCAAATTTCGGTTATCCTGTGCTGTAGTTTTGGAATTATTGAAGCTTCCAATGAAATGAGAAGATCTCACATGCCATGGCTCAGTAATCAAAACATGCCATTTTATTGGTCCCACGCTTGTATCTAACATCTTTGTTTCTATTTTGAGAACATGATCTAATGTTAAACCATGATATAGGAATTAATTAATGTAAGAAATAACAATGGTCTTTATTCAATTGGACTCCTAAGATCCATTTGACACGGAACAAACACTTGCACTCTGCGAGACGCATATGCAAGCTAGACAAGTTTTAAATTCAAACTAGTAACAAACCCGTGCGCTCGCACGGGTTCTGATACGGGACGCGCATTTATTTCAGATGTATATCTTTTAATAAAAAAATATTTGGTTATCCGTGAAAAAATAATAATTAAATATATAATTAATAAAAAATATTTTGATTAATAACTTCATGTCCCGTTAATAATCAATATGTTGATCAATAACTTCATGTTCCCGTCTACAAATATTAGTTTGATCAATAACTTCGTGTCCCTGTGTACCTTAACAAATATTTTGATCAGTAACTTCATGTCCCGTTAATAATTAATATTTTAATCAGTAACTTCATGTCCCGTTAATAATTAATATTTTGATCAATAATTTCATGTTCCCGTGTACAAATATTAGTTTGGTCAATAACTTCATGTCCCTGTGTACCTTAAAAAATATTTTGATCAGTAACTTCATTTCCCGTTAATAATCAATATTTTGATCAGTAACTTCATGTTCCGTTAATAATCAATATTCTGATCAATAACTTCATATTCCCGTGTACAAAAGGTTTAGTAAAACGCAATCTTATTTTTTTATCACATTTTATACATAAAACTAACTTAAAAAATATTATTAATTTTATTTTAGAAGCGTAAATTTTCTTATATATTATTTTCTTTTTAAAATATAAAATTGTAAGAAAATATTAATTAAATATGATCAGGTATAAAGTTATTTATTTAAATAAGAATGTTTGTTGGCTAAGTTTATTCTGCGACAAAAATTATTGACCTTAAAATCACTTACTACCAATCTCATATATTAAGTAAATAATATATTAATATAAAATCAAATTAAAGTGTTATACATTTTTTACCTATATTAAAATTATTTTTCTTTTGATATTGTTTATAGAAAAATTGGCTCAACAGTAAAATTTTATGTTTTTAAATTAAACTAAATAAAAAAATTATATAAATAAAATTATGTTGTCTTTATGTGATACTTTCAAATCTGCTTCATCATATTAATAGAAAAATTAATTATTAAATTTTAGATTGTCTTAGTTTGTGTGTCAAATAAAAACATAAATATAATTATTAATAGTTTAATATCTTTTCGTCCTTATTAAATTTTATTTATTATAAATTATTTAAATAGGAATATATTAATAATGATAATAATAATACTAATAATTAAAACATATTAAATCACATTAAGAGTGTTGTCCTTAAAACACTTCAATGGTTGAATGAGACAATATTAAAATGTTCTAAAATATTAATCATCATAAATCTAAAAATTGTTTAACTTTAAACTTTATTTTACATGTAATTTTAATTTTTTTTCTCAAGTTTCATGCTAGTAATAGTTTACAGAAAATCAATATTCAATCATAAAATAAGGTCATCGGATTACGTGAATTAATTTTATGGATAAACTTTAAAGCAAATATTTGTTCTCTTAAGTTGTTACAATATAAAAATCTATATATATATATATATATAAAAATCTATATATATATATATATATATATATATATATATATATATATATATATATATATATATATATATATATAAAAGTTTGTTTTTATATGTTTATTTTATTCCTCATCCTTTCTCTATCTTGAAATTATTTTTTTTTTTACAAATAAAAAGAAGAATATTTATGGATAGAAAAATAAAAAATGAAGGGATTTAATTTCCAATTTTAATTTCTTCAGATTATTTTGTTAGAACGTTTTATCTTATCAATGAAATCTAAAATATCTACAAAAGTTTAATTTACCTACTTTTAATTAAAATAAATACAATTTAATAAAAAAATTAAAAATAATTAGTACATGATTATTTTGTCAATAGTATATAACTATTACCAATGTTATAACTTCGTATTACCCTATTTAAGTTGATACGACTGAGCAATTTATAAATATAGTACATATATTTGTACTACACTTGCACTTATATCATAACTATATAAAAAATAAGCAGTAGGCTATAGGAACATGAATAGTAAACACATAAAACTTTTAAATATAGATGAAGCAAAATAATATTTATATCTTACTATAAATTCAAACTTAATAATTAATAATTATTAATTAATTAATATCTTACTATAAATTCAATTAAACACTTAATAATTAATTATATTTAAGTGTTTAATTGAATAAATGTGAAAAAATATTTTTAAGACTAATTATAAAAATAATAATTAAGCAATTAGGTAAATTTAGTTCAAAAATATATTCTTAAGAGTTTCAGTTTTTTTTTTATTTTCAACTTCAATATAAAAAAAAAATTGTTGAATGAGCATAGTATTGTCATACCCATAGAACCATTATAATTGAAGGAGCATAGTATTATGGAACCAGTATAATAAAACATAGTAGATAATAGCATGTGCTCATGTACTCAAGTATTTAAATTTTATCTATTTTTAATTGATTCTCTAAATACATAATATTAGTAGAGCATAATACTACCATATACCATATAGTTATTTTAAAAAAACGGTGTTTTAACTTAAGATAAAAACATCTTTAAATTATTTTTCATTTTTAAAAAAAATCATCTGAATGTACATATATTTGAAGTTAATTTTTAAGAAATAAAATAGTATCTTTAATGCAAATAATTTATTATTGGTATCTTTTCATTTTGTATTTATTTCTAAAATCTCTCTATCTTCTAGAAAAAAAATATTATGTCCATATAATTTTAACTATTTTTATTTTTAAAATAAAATTTCTAAATAGATATAATTGCAGTTTTACAAAGAAGGGTTTAGTTTGAGAAATGATGTTGAAGAGAGAGGTAATGTATTTTACAAAGAATGGTTTGTATGGAAAGAAGCAAAACCATAATTGCAAGCAAAGTAAAAAAAAGAGTGCCTACATACATAGCTGATGAGAAAGGAGACAATTAAAATATAATTGTTTTTTTTAAAAAGGAAGGAAGAGAAAAAGCTGCCAAAAGAGAGAATAAGAAAGAATAAAAATAAAAAAGCAGGAATAGAAAAGTTGGTTTTTGAAAGCTGAAAGAATAGGCTAGCCACGTGGATAGGATCATTGGCAAGAAGGGCATATTTGGTATTTCAAGAACAATGTATTTTCTTATATGATAGATTGATATAAAATACTATATAATTTTATTTTAAAAGGGTTAAATATTTTATGTTTATGTTTATGTTTTTATTTTTATTTTTAGTCTCTCTAAATATTTCTTTTATAAAATGATTTTTCTAAAATTTTCATCAACAATATTAGCATGGCAAAGATGCTGACATGGATGTCACGTGATACTTTATCCTCATTTTATATTTTTTTATAAATTTTTTATTTATAGCGATAGATATTCCGTCGCAAAATCCGTCTCTATAAGTACAACGTGCTCCTCTCAAAGTTCTGAGTTCGAATCCTACTAGGTGCTAACAATTCTTGTGTTGGGACAATCCATACAGAACTCTGCTCTGCCTTTAAACGGGGCCTCCACTAGTGGACAGTGGGATTGGTCCTCTTGGATTGGTCGGTCGCAAAGCCGGATACAAGGATTTAAAAAAAAAAACATGAACATCATATAAACCCACATAAATATTAAATAAATATGAATTTTTTATGAGCCGATTTTCTTTAAAACGGAAACAAGGAAAACGTTAGCATATGATTGATTTTTAGGCTATTATTTTTCAAGGAGATATATCAAAACACATAAAAAATATCTACAAAGTTTCATGGCATTTCGAATAAGTTTATTTTGATTTTTGATCGAAACACATAAATGTATTTTTTTCAAGTGATGAAATGAGAAATTTAACCCAATTGATTGTAAAACAGCTGACATGCTTTAATTTTTTTTCACATTAGTGTATAAAATTATAAGGATGTCTCCCACAAAAATTGTTTTTTTTTTTGCATGAGGTGAATTAAATAAGAATTTTGTAAGCACCGATTTTTCACAAAACACAAACAATGCAACATTGAATTATGACTGAGTTTTGAACTAATATTTTGCAAGGAATTAGATAATAACACATAAAATTTATCTGCAAAGTTTCATGGCATTTATAATAAGTCTCGATTTATTTTGATTTTCCGATCGATACACATATATGTGTTTTGATAAAAAAATCAAAATAAATCGAGACTTATTCGAAATGCAATGAAAGTTTTCAGATACTTTGTATATGGTATGATAAACTCCCTGCAAAATAATAGCTTAAAAATCAATCATATGCTAATGTTTTCCTTGTTTCTGTCTTATAGAAAATTGACTTGTAAAACTATTCATATTTAATTAATATCAAGTCAAAAAAATTTAAATTTTTGTGAGAGATATCCTCATAATATGATAACTTTCTTGAAAAAAATCATGAAAAATTGAATTCTAGGTCATAAGAATGATGTGTTTGAATTAGCTAAGAATTAGCTACGGATTTGTTGCAGATTTGCTACGGATTCTGGGATTTTATATGATGTTCATGTTAGCGACAGATTTTGCGACAAAATATCGGTTGCTATAAATAAAATTTATATAAAAATATAAAATAGGGACAAAGTGCCACTGGCATCCATGTCAACATCTTTGCCACGTTGTAGTGTCACGCCAGCTCTGTCAGTTCTGTTAACAGACGTTAGCAAGAGGGACCAAAAGTGTGGATGGAAAATTTTAGCGGACCATTCTTTAAAAGAAATATTTAAAGGGACTATAAACAAAATCTGTAATATTTACGAGGACCAAAAACATCCTTAACCCTTTTAAAAATGTAAAATTGAATAAACTTAATTTTGATTTCATTTTTTTTGACAAGTGTATGTTTGATTTTTCTTTGATAAAAAATGATTTTGTAAAGTTTGGTTATGACCAAATAATTCAAAATATCATTTTTGTTAGTATTGTTAAATGGACGATTCTATTGAAAAAAAATCAAATTCTACAATGATGAAAGATAGAGTTCACAAAAGAGACATCTCATCTTACAAGTCGCTTTTGTAAGGATGAGTTAGAACAAACTCTAGTTTTATTATGGAAAAAAATAAAGTCTCACAGAGGTTAAAGATAGAGCCCACAAAGGGTTTATATAGAGTGAAATTCATCACCTCACAAATCAATTTTTTAGGGATGAGTTAAGTCAAACTCTCTATCTCACTCCAACTTTGCTTTTTGAAAATCTAAGTGTTGTATTAATCTCTCATAATCTAGTGCTACATTCAAGGACCAAGTATATAGAATTTGACATATCTTTTGTTCTAGAACTTATAGTAGCCGGCAACCTGAACATTCAACATGTTCCTGGACATACGCAAATTGCAAACATATTAACAAAGCCTTTTCCTACTTTTGTGTTAACTAAGTTTCGCATAAAACTCAAAGTCCATGATTTACACTCCCTTTGAGTTTGAGGGAGAGTATTAGAATATATATATAAGACATGGTAGTTATAGTTAGTTACAACTAACTTTAACCAACTATAAAAAATTAGTTAGCATTGGTATAAAGTTAGTTAGGTTGAGACTCAATATAAGCTACATTATATATATGCTAAGCTTACACACTTGTTGTAACTATCAATGAATGAATTCATAAGAATAAAGATCATGCACTTTCATAACTCTCATCTCTCTCGTGTATGAATACTAAAACTCTTATATATAGTTGGAGGATGTGGGTGTACCGTGGCTCTGAGTTGAGGGTATATTATGTGTTGTAACAATTTTCATACATTGTTATTCTTGGGTGATCTATTGACAACGGCCATGGTTTTTTCTCCGGTTTTGGAGTTTCCACGTTAATATCTTGTGTTTTTATTTTGTTTCTCCTTTTCTTTATATTTGATATTTTCCCAACAACAGGGACCAAACATATAGTACTTAACATACATTTTGTTCGAGAACGTATCGTATCCAACAAGTTGAACATTCAACATGTTCCTGGTCACGTTCAAATTGCAAACATATTAACAAAGCTTGTTCCTATTGTTGTGTTTACTAACTTTCGCACCCAATTCAAAGTTCATGATTTATACTCCTTTTAAGTTTGAGGAGGAGTATTTAAATCTATAAGACATGGCAATTATAGTTAGTTCACAGATAAAATACAAAATTCACAAATAAAAATGCAAAATCCGCAGATAATACCACATGTAAAATCACATAGTACGTGCGAACGTTTTCTTCTAAAAAGGTACAAAAGTAAATTTTTATTGAATCATTGAGAGGTATATGAAGTGTATTGAAATCTCTTGTAATATGTAGTATGTAGACTCGTTTGTTTCATAAACTTTTAAATTTTAGTTAAATCAAACTATTAATGGACTAATGCGACTTTATGTGTAAGTTAAATATGTACTTTGATATTATTATTATTATTATTATTATTATTATTATTATTTTATTTTTATTTTTTTTAAAATGCAATTTGAAACTAAATTTACATACCACGCATAAATTTAGTTGAATAATTTTCAAAGTAGTTACAAAAAGTGTGTTTACATCCTTCAAATGAATAATGTATTTTTTACAGATTTAGTTGAATAATATTCAAAGTAATCATCAAATCAACATCTATAAGAGATTAATACTACAAAAATGTGTTAAGATATTTTAGTATTTCAAGTGTTGTAACCAATTAATACGGGAGTGTAACTCGTTACAGGCATAAAAAATAGGTCAATAAGTTGAAGAAAAAGTGATTTTGGAGTTATTGTAATCGGTTACGCATTCGCAGTAACCAGTTACCATTGTTTGTTAATTTATGATATTTCACAACTGTAACCGGTTATAGTTTGTGTAACTGGTTACATGTCCGCCATTTTGCTTTTTCTGGTCTTTGGTGTTAGAACAAGATTTGTTCTGATCAATATTCTTAGTTTTGATGATAACAAGGATATGAATTTTGTGTGAGATAATGTGGTACTCTAATACATTGCAAATTTCCTTTCAGGAAATATATAAAGAGTATGCACAAATCAGCGCTCAGAAGCTTTGTCTCAGAAGGTTCAACATGCAACATCAGAACATGGTCTGGCAAGACATCAGAAGATGGTCAAGGCAGAATCAGAACATGGGTCTATGGAAGCATCAGAAGAACTTGAGATCAGAAGCAGAAGCACTGAAGCTCTCATGGTATCACGCTCAGAAGCACTTCAAGGTCAGAAGACAAGAAGATGCTATGCACCAAGCTGTTTGACTCTGATGATATTCAAATATTTTATTCACAAACATCAGATCAGAAGAAAGTACAGGTGGCAGGCTACGCTGACTGACAAAAGGAACGTTGGAAGCTATTAAAGGCAACGTCAGTAGACACAGCGTGAACAAGGCTCGAGGTAGTTGACAAAAGCGTGAAACATCAAATGCAATGCTGTACGGAACACGCAAAGCATTAAATGCTCCCAACAGTCATCTTCTCAAGTGCCTATAAAAATGAAGTTCTGATGAGAAGCAAGGTTGACGATTTTGAAAAGAACCAATTCTGAAAAACTTGCTGAAACGCTGTTCAAACTCAAAGCTCAGAAACTTCATCTTCATCAAAGCTCACTACATTTTTGTTGTAATATATTAGTGAGATTAAGCTTAAACGTTAAGAGAAATATCACTGTTGTGATTATAGCTTTTCAGAAGCATTGTAAAACTCTTATTTGATTACATTAATTTGTAAGTAACTAGAGTGATCAAGTGTTGATCAGGATACTCTAGGAAGTCTTAGCTTGTGTCTAAGCAGTTGTAATTAGAGTGATCACGTGGTGGTCAGGATACTTTAAGAAAGTCTTAGCTTGTGTCTAAGCATTTGTTCCTAGAGTGATCAGGTTGTGATCAGGATACTCTAGAAGACTTAGTCGTGGGCTAAGTGGAAAACCATTGTAATCTGTTGCGATTAGTGGATTAAATCCTCAGGTGAGGTAAATCACTCTGTGGGGGTGGACTGGAGTAGTTTAGTTAACAACGAACCAGGATAAAAATAACTGTGCAAATTGTTTTTATCATTCAAGTTTTTAAACTACACTTATTCAAACCCCCCCTTTCTAAGTGTTTTTCTATCATTCAATTGGCATCAGAGCGCCGGTTCTAAGGTGCAAGCACTTAACCGTGTTTAGAAAAGATTCAGGAAGAGAAAAACGCTTAAGTTAAAGATGGCTGGTGAATCTCAATCAAATCCAACTGCATCTACATCTGGCTCTGCTGAGCAATACAATGGTAACAATGGTTATACTAGACCACCAATATTCGATGGTGAAAACTTTGAATATTAGAAAGATAAACTAGAAAGTTATTTTCTTGGTCTGGATGCTGATCTATGGGATCTTCTGCTGGATGGTTACAAACATCTTGTTAAAGCTACTGGTGTAAGGCTCACGAGAAGCGAAATGACTGATGATCAAAAGAAAGATTTCAAGAATCATCATAAATGTAGGACTGTTTTGCTGAATGCTATCTCTCATGCTGAGTATGAGAAGATATCTAACAGGGAAACTGCCCATGATATATATGAGTCATTGAAAATGACCCATGAGGGAAATGCTCAAGTCAAGGAGTCTAAAGCTCTTGCTCTAATCCAGAAATATGAAGCCTTCAAGATGGAGGATGATGAAGACATTGAGAAGATGTTTTCAAGATTTCAAACTCTGACTGCTGGATTAAGAGTTCTGGACAAAGGCTACACCAAGGCTGATCATGTAAAGAAGATCATCAGAAGCTTACCCAGAAGATGGGGTCCAATGGTGACTGCATTCAAGATTGCGAAGAATCTGAATGAAGTTTCTTTGGAAGAGCTTATCAGTGCCTTGAGAAGCCATGAAATAGAGCTGGATGCAAACGAGCCTCAGAAGAAAGGTAAGTCTATTGCATTAAAATCTAATGTTAAAAAATGCACTAACGCTTTTCAGGCTAGAGAAGAAGATCCTGAAGAATCAGAATCTGAAGAAGAAGATGAACTGTCCATGATCTCCAGAAGGGTGAACCAACTCTGGAAGAGCAAGCAAAGGAAGTTCAGAGGCTTCAGAAGTTCAAAGAGATTTGAACCTGGAGAATCTTCTGGTGACAGAAGATCTGACAAGAAGAAGGCTGTCTGCTATGAGTGCAATGAGCCTGGACATTACAAGAACGAGTGTCCAAAACTTCAGAAGGAGAATCCCAAGAAGAAGTTTCATAAGAAGAAAGGTCTTATGGCAACATGGGATGATTCTAAATCAGAATCAGAATCAGACTCTGAAGGAGAGCAGGCCAACTTCGCGCTGATGGCTACAGAAGATGATGGATCAGAATCTACATCAGAATCAGATTCTGAAGAGGTATTTTCTGAGCTATCTAGAGAAGAGTTAGTTTCCAGTTTAACAGAACTTCTGGAACTCAAGGCTCGTCTTAGTATCAAATACAAAAAGCTGAAAAAGCTGTTTGAACTTGAAACTAAGAAGCTGGAATTGGAAAATTCTGAACTGAAGGAAAAAGTTTTAAATCTATCCAAAGATAGTGGATCTCCTTCTGAAACAGAAAAATCCATTCCTAGCATGAATCATATTCTGAAAGAATATGACTCGAGCTTCAGAAAGTTCTTATCTAGAAGTATTGGCAGAAGTCATCTTGGTTCTATGATATATGGTGTTTCTGGAAACAGAAGGTTTGGTTTTGGCTATGAGGGTGATACCTCACATAAATTTGAACCTATTGATGATCTGAAGATCACATACAAGCCATTGTATGATCAGTTCAAATATGGCCATGCACATGATATTAGGCTCACTTCACATGCACAGAAGTTTAACACTGTTCACACTAAGAAGCTTGTGACACATCCTAAGAAATATCATGCTGACAAACCTAAAGAATATCATGCTGTTCCTCCTGTTAAATATTTTGCTAAACCCAAGTTCAATCAGCACTTGAGGAGAACTAACAAGAAAGGACCCAAGAAGTTGTGGGTACCTAAGGAGAAGATAATTTCTGTTGCAGATATCCTTGGCGGCAAAGAGGACAAAAAGCAAAATGTCATGGTACCTGGACTCTGGGTGCTCGCGACACATGACGGGAAGAAGGTCTACATTCCAAGACCTGGTGCTTAAACCAGGTGGAGAAGTCAAGTTTGGAGGAGATCAGAAGGGCAAAATCATTGGCTCTGGAACCATTAGTCTTGGTAACTCTCCTTCCATAACTAATGTACTTCTTGTTGAAGGATTAACGCATAACTTATTGTCCATAAGTCAATTAAGTGACAATGGTTATGATATAATCTTCAATCAAAAGTCTTGCAAGGCTGTAAGTCAGAAGGATGGCTCAATCCTATTTACAGGCAAGAGGAAGAACAACATTTATAAGATTGATCTTTCTGATCTTGAGAAGCAGAAGGTGACTTGTCTTATGTCTGTTTCTGAGGAGCAATGGGTCTGGCACAGAAGATTAGGTCATGCTAGTTTGAGAAAGATTTCTCAGATTAACAAACTATATCTGGTCAGAGGTCTCCCAAATCTGAAATTCAAATCAGATGCTCTTTGTGAAGCATGTCAGAAGGGCAAGTTCTCCAGACCTTCATTCAAGTCTAAGAATGTTGTTTCTACCTCAAGGCCATTATAACTCTTGCACATTGATCTGTTTGGCCCAGTCAAAACAGCATCTGTCAGAGGGAAGAAATATGGATTAGTCATCGTTGATGATTATAGCCGCTGGACATGGGTAAAGTTCTTGAAACACAAGGATGAGTCTCATTCAGTGTTCTTTGAATTCTGCACTCAGATCCAATCTGAGAAAGAGTGTAAAATCATAAAGGTCAGAAGTGATCATGGTGGTGAATTTGAGAACAAATTCTTTAAGGAGTTCTTCAAAGAAAATGGTATTGCCCATGATTTCTCTTGCCCTAGAACTCCACAGCAAAATGGAGTTGTAGAGCGAAAGAATAGGACTCTACAAGAAATGGCCAGAACCATGATCAACGAAACCAATATGGCTAAGCACTTCTGGGCAGAAGCAATAAACACTGCATGTTATATTCAGAATAGAATCTCTATAAGACCTATTCTAAATAAGACTCCTTATGAATTGTGGAAGAGCAGAAAGCCCAACATTTCATATTTCCATCCTTTTGGATGTGTATGTTTTATTCTGAATACTAAAAATCATCTTGGTAAGTTTGATTCTAAAGCTCAAAAGTGTTTCCTTCTTGGATATTCTGAACGCTCTAAAGGCTACAGAGTATACAATACTGAAACATTGATTATAGAAGAATCAATCAATATCAGGTTTGATGATAAGCTTGGTCTTGAAAAACCAAAGCAGTTTGAGAATTTTGCAGATTTTGATATTGATATATCAGAAGCAGTAGAACCAAGAAGCAAAGCTGCAGAAGCTGGCAGTCTCAGAAGCAATGAATCAGAAGATCAAGTTGCTGCATCTTTAGAGAATCTCAGGATTTCTGAAGAACCAACAATCAGAAGATCACCTAGACTTGCTTCAGCTCATTCAGAAGATGTGATCCTTGGAAAGAAAGATGATCCCATCAGAACAAGGGCATTCCTTAAGAACAATGCAGAATGTCAATTAGGTCTTGTTTCTTTGATCGAGCCAACTTCTGTTGATCAAGCTCTAGAAGATCCAGACTGGATAATTGCCATGCAAGAAGAACTAAATCAGTTTACAAGGAATGATGTATGGGACTTGGTTCCTAGACCAAAAGGATTTAACATCATCGGCACTAAGTGGGTGTTCAGAAACAAGCTAAGCGAGAAGGGAGAAGTGGTAAGAAACAAATCCAGACTGGTTGCTCAAGGTTATAGTCAGCAAGAAGGAATTGACTACACAGAAACCTTTGCACCAGTGACCAGGTTAGAATCTATTCGTCTATTAATTTCTTTTGCCACTCAACATAACATCACTCTTTATCAGATGGATGTCAAGAGTGCCTTCTTAAATGGTTATATAGATGAAGAAGTTTATGTCCATCAACCTCCTGGTTTTGAAGACTCCATGTCTCCAAATCATGTTTTTAAATTAAAGAAATCATTATACGGATTGAAACAAGCTCCTAGAGCTTGGTATGAACGTTTGAATTCTTTCCTTCTGGAAAATGGTTTCACTAGAGGAAAAGTGGACACTACTCTCTTTTGTAAAACATTTAAAAAGGATATTTTAATTTGTCAAATATATGTTGATGATATTATCTGTGGAACATCTAATGCTACACTTGGAAAGGAGTTTGCTAAGTCTATGCAGGCTGAATTTGAAATGAGCATGATGGGAGAACTCAAGTATTTCCTTGGGATTCAAATCAACCAAACTTCTGATGGAACATATGTTCATCAAACGAAGTATGTGAAAGAACTTCTGAAGAAGTTTAATCTTTCAGAAAGCAAAGAAGCCAAAACTCCTATGCATCCAACATGTGTCCTAGGTAAGGATGAGGTAAGTAAGAAGGTAGATCAGAAGTTGTATAGAGGTATGATTGGATCTCTTTTATACCTAACTGCTTCTAGACCTGACATTCTCTTTAGTGTTTGTTTGTGTGCTAGATTCCAATCAGATCCGAGAGAATCTCATTTAACTGCGGTTAAGAGAATTCTGAGGTATCTGAAAGGTACTACTAATGTTGGTTTGGTTTACAGAAGATCCAAAGAATACAACTTAGTAGGATTCTGTGATGCTGACTATGCTGGAGATAGAATTGAAAGGAAAAGTACTTCTGGAAGTTGTCAATTTCTTGGAAGTCATCTGATCTCATGGTACATCAAGAAGCAAGCTACAATTGCCCTCTCAACAACAGAAGCAGAATATGTTGCTGCTGCTGGATGTAGCACACAAATGCTCTGGATGAGAAGTCAGTTAGAAGATTATCAGATATATGAGAGTAACATTCCTATTTTCTGTGATAATACTTCTGCTATATGTTTATCTAAGAATCCTATCTTACATTCAAAAGCTAAACATATTGAGATTAAACATCATTTCATAAGGGACTATGTTCAGAAGGGTGTTATATCTTTAAACTTTGTGGATACAGACCATCAATGGGCTGATATCTTTACAAAACCCCTTGCTGAAGATAGGTTTAAGTTCATTCTGAAGAATATCAGTATGGATTTATGCCCAGAATGAGAAGATGAGAAGATCTTATGTATGAGTATCTTCTAAAATGAGATTGGATTAGTCTTTTATAAGAAGTTCTGTTTGTAATCAATTAGAAGTAGTGATTCAGTTATTACTAACGTTTCATTGTCTAAGTTGATTCAGAATCTCTTTAAAAGTAAAACAGCTGTAACTGGCTATCCAGATGGTAAACACGTGTTCATTTTTTTCTGGACAAACGTGCGTGCAGTTGAGGGGACGTCTACTTAGGTAACTGTGCTAATCACTTCTTTTGTCATTATTATCTCTCCTCACGTCAAATAACATTGAATGCCATTCATCATTTCTTTTATTATCCTTTTTTGTTTTTTCATACCCGTCAAACGTGAAGGATAGAAAAACACTTAGAAAGGGGGGGATTGAATAAGTGTGACTTTAAATCTTGGACGATAAAAATAAATTGCACAATTATTTTTATCCTGGTTCGCTGTTAACGAAGCTACTCCAGTCCACCCCCGCAGAGATGATTTACCTCAACCTGAGGATTTAATCCACTAATCGCACGGATTACAATGGTTTTCCACTTAGTCCACGACTAAGTCTTCTAGAGTATTCTGATCACACACTGATCACTCCAGGAACAACTGCTTAGTTCACTCCTAAGACTTTTCTAGAGTCTACTGATCAACACGATCACTCTAGGCTTAGTTCACTCCTAAGACTTCTCTAGAGTATTCTGATCAACCTGATCACTCTAGTTACAAACTGCTCAGCCAACTGCTAAGACTTCCTAGAGTATACTGATCACACGATCACTCTAGTTCCTTACAACTTAATGTAATTCTAAGAGTATTACAAATGCTTCTTAAAAGCGATAATCACAACTGTGATATTTCTCTTAATCGTTTAAGCTTAATCTCACTAAAATATTACAACAGCAATGTAGTGAGTTGATGAAGATGAAGATTCTGAGTTTAGATTTGAACAGCGTTTCAGCAAGTTTGATATAAGTTGT
This sequence comes from Vicia villosa, assembly GCF_029867415.1. Lineage (NCBI taxonomy): Eukaryota > Viridiplantae > Streptophyta > Magnoliopsida > Fabales > Fabaceae > Vicia > Vicia villosa. The sequence continues at coordinate 189,403,040 of NC_081182.1, read as the reverse complement.
TTTGGTGCAGAATCGTTAACCTTGCTTCTCATCAGAACTTCATATTTATAGGCGTTGAGAAGATGACCGTTGAGTGCATTTAATGCTTTGCGTGTTCCGTACAGCATCGCATTTAATGTTATACGCTTTTGTCAACTACCTCGAGCCTTGTTCACGCTGTGTCTACTGACGTTGCCTTTAGTAGCTTTAACGTTCCTTTTGTCAGTCAGCGTAGTCTGCCACGTGTACTTCCTTCTGATCTGATGTTTGTGAATATAACGTTTGAATATCATCAGAGTCAAACAGCTTGGTGCATAGCATCTTCTGATCTTCTGACCTTGAAGTGCTTCTGAGCGTGATACCATCTTCTGATCTTCAGTGCTTCTGATCTCATGTTCTTCTGATGCTTCCATAGACCCATGTTCTGATTCTGCTTCGACCATCTTCTGATGTCTTGCCAGACCATGTTCTGATGTTGCATGCTGAACCATTTGAGACACATCTTCTGAGCGCTGAATTATGCGTACTCTTTATATATTTCCTGAAAGGGAAATTGCATTGGATTAGAGTACCATATTATCTTAAGCAAAATTCATATTATTGTTATCATCAAAACTAAGATAATTGATAAGAACAAATCTTGTTCTAACAAAACGTTTCCTTTCCCTAGAACGTTTCCTTCCCCACATTCCCTCTATTTATTTCTCCATTCCCTTACATTCTTCAATCAATCTTTGCGCTCTCTCTCTCCTTCTCTCACTTTTCTATGAATATTTTTTTCATAAACCTTAGTTTATTCATCTTCATCCTAGCATTCATCATGAATCCGCCTTCAAGTTTCTCTCAAGAGGTTTCTCCACTGAAAACTTGCTTCAGTCCTTCATCTGTAATGGAAGTTTTGTGCAAATCTCATGTGGACGCTGATGATTTGGGTGCTTATGGTTTCAACCAAGATGCAAAGGCGAAGGCTCAAGGGTGGTCGTTCTATATGTATAGAACTGTTGGAAGGGTTGTCTGGTTCAAGGTTGAGAAACAAATCTCGGGGATCACTGACATTGATTTCAAGACGGATCTCTCAGGATTCCAAGAAGTCTCAAGTCAGATCTCTTCTGTGATGCTGTTATCAACATTTATCCAAAGGAATAAGACTTTCTTGAGATATTGGATGATGTTAAGGATCATGTTCTTAACTTCTATGTTAAGGGAAAGCCCCGTTTGATACATTATCTCTCTTCCTGTGAACTGTCTCTCACTTCCTCCTTGAATTCATGCATCTCTCCTACAGTGGAGGTTCTAGTCTGGACAGGCATGCAGAGTTTCAAGCTTTCATGGCTGAACAAACTAAGAAGACCGCAGGGATTCATGATATGTTAGCTAAGATTGTCTAAGCTAGGGTTGTAGTCCTTAAGTCTTTGTAGTTTTCCTTCCTTGTTGCATCTGTTTTCTGCATACATCTTTTGTAATCCTGTTTGTTTAATCAATGAAAAGTTAAATTTTGTTTCTTTCCTTTGTCGTTTTCTACATCTGAATCTTTTATATTCTTTTTGATGTTATGACAAAAAGGGGGAGAGAATATATGATAAATGATTTGATTAATATTATCAGTTACTGGGTAAGAAGGCCCCACATTACTAACAGAACTTGTAAAGTTCTACTCTTTAAGTTGTGTTGTTGTAGGAATTGAAGATTCTCTTTCAAGATCAACATAAGAAGCAGCGAGATGATGAAGCAACTCTTTAGAGAATCAAGCTCTTGGATTCTTGAAGCAAGCTAAGTGCTATGAAGCTTCAGAATCAGAAGCAAGAAGGAAGAATGTTCAGATATTCTGATGATAGAATATGATCTGATTCTGAATGTCTATATGGATCTGATACATTCTATATAGCCTATATGGCTCTGATACATATTATGTGTTCTGAAACATATTTTATGTTCTGATTCATTCATGCTGACTTTTGTCGTTTAGTTTTGTTCTGTAACATTTCAGGATGTAGAGATGCTCTGATGAAGCTCTGGTACATTCAACAATGTTCTGATACAATCTAGCATGAAGTGATGTAAAAAGAAATTCAAGCTCTGAAGCTGTCCCAATGGAAGCAAGAATCAGAAGCTGTGAATGTTCTGAAGATCAAAGAAATTCAAGTTCTGAAGCTGTCCGATGGAAGCAAAAGTCAGAAGCTGTGAATGTTCTGAAGATCAAAGAAATTCAAGTTCTGAAGCTGTCCGATGGAAGCAAAAGTCAGAAGCTGTGAATGTTCTGAAGATCAAAGAAATTCAAGTTCTAAAGCTGTCCGATGGAAGCAAAAGTCAGAAGCTGTGAATGTTCTGATGATCTAAAGAAATTCAATGTTCTGAAGCTGTCCTATGGAAGCAGAAATCAGAAGTAATGAATGTTCTGAAGATCAAGCACTGTGAACGTCTCTACCGAAATAATCAGGGAAGTCTTTTATTATTAAAATTCTTCTAGTATTAATTTCAGGGGGAGATTATTCATCTCACGGGGAGATTGTTAATCTCAGGGGGAGACATATTCATATGCTTATGCTATAGTTGTGTAATTGTCTTTAGCCGTCTGCTCTTTCTGATCGCAAACTCATATCATTTATATATGTTTTTGTCATCATCAAAAAGGGGGAGATTGTTAGAACAAGATTTGTTCTGATCAATATTCTTAGTTTTGATGATAACAAGGATATGAATTTTGTGTGAGATAATGTGGTACTCTAATACATTGCAAATTCCCTTTCAGGAAATATATAGAGTATGCACAAATCAGCGCTCAGAAGCTTTGTCTCAGAAGGTTCAGTATGCAACATCAGAACATGGTCTGGCAAGACATCAGAAGATGGTCAAGGCAAAATCAGAACATGGGTCTATGGAAGCATCAGAAGAACTTGAGATCAGAAGCAGAAGCATTGAAGCTCTCATGGTATCATGCTCAGAAGCACTTCAAGGTCAGAAGACAAGAAGATGCTATGCACCAAGCTGTTTGACTCTGATGATATTCAAATATTTTATTCACAAACATCAGATTAGAAGAAAGTACAGGTGGCAGGCTACGCTGACTGACAAAAGGAACGTTGGAAGCTATTAAAGGCAACGTCAGTAGACACAGCGTGAACAAGGCTCGAGGTAGTTGACAAAAGCGTGAAACATTAAATGCAATGCTGTACGGAACACGCAAAGCATTAAATGCTCCCAACGGTCATCTTCTCAAGTGCCTATAAAAATGAAGTTCTGATGAGAAGCAAGGTTGACGATTTTGAAAAGAACCAATTCTGAAAAACTTGCTGAAATGCTGTTCAAACTCAAAGCTCAGAAACTTCATCTTCATCAAAGCTCACTACATTGCTGTTGTAATATATTAGTGAGATTAAGCTTAAACGTTAAGAGAAATATCACTGTTGTGATTATAGCTTTTCAGAAGCATTGTAAAACTCTTATTTGATTACATTAATTTGTAAGTAACTAGAGTGATCAAGTGTTGATCAGGATACTCTAGGAAGTCTTAGCTTGTGTCTAAGCAGTTGTAATTAGAGTGATCACGTGGTGGTCAGGATACTCTAAGAAAGTCTTAGCTTGTGTCTAAGCATTTGTTCCTAGAGTGATCAGGTTGTGATCAGGATACTCTAGAAGACTTAGTCGTGGGCTAAGTGGAAAACCATTGTAATCTGTTGCGATTAGTGGATTAAATCCTCAGGTGAGGTAAATCACTCCGTGGGGGTGGACTGGAGTAGTTTAGTTAACAACGAACCAGGATAAAAATAACTGTGCAAATTGTTTTTATCATTCAAGTTTTTAAACTACACTTATTCAAACCCCCCTTTCTAAGTGTTTTTCTATCCTTCATTTGGCTTGATGCTTTTGTATCTCAATTGATGTATATATACACTAGTAGTATCCTTGTAATGAATAATGAATGAAAGGACGAAATTTGGCATCAAGAGTTTGGTTTTATCCACCAAACACCTAGTGTGCAACATGGATTCTGTCTTCAATGAAAGAATCTCCACATATTTGTCAACCATTGATGCCAAGAACTACAAAAAAACGATGCAAGCAAATGAAGGTGTTGTTTGGCTACCAAGATGTTCTCTAAGTGATCAATAACAGGGTGAATTCCCTTGTCGACAGATCACAATGTTGCTGACATGATCACCAAGACATTACCAAGTTACAAGTTTTTCCACTTTACGTAGTTGATAAAACTGCATAAAGAAAGCTAGTTTGCTCCCTTGATGTAATAGAGTTTGTTCCAAGGTGGACATTTGTGAGATATTGGACCAAACTCTAATATGGTCGAAGGGCAGTTTCTTGGTTCAACAATTTGACAGGATCTTAGCATGTCCTCAAAGTCGAAGTATGCTAGAATTGTTAGCATGTCGATTTGGGCCTATGTGTAAAGCCCAATTGTTTAAGTTAGTTTGTTCTCTAAGTTAGCTTGTATAATAGGTCTGGGTGTTATATCCCATTAGTTTAGTGTGTTAGTTTTCTTATAAATAGCATACTAGTCTCTCATCATTGCATAATGCAAATTCTAATTAGGGTGAGAGAGGTTATTTGTTATTATGTAACATTGTAATCTTGTTTCAAAAAGAAAGTAAAGAATACCAATTTATAACCAAAATTCATTGTGTTATTCTTGCTTTTCTCTTTCATATTCTTGTGGGTTTCTTGCAAATCAAGAAACTAGTTATACTTTTTTATTCAGGCATCGTTTTCACAAAACAACCATTCTATGTTGATGTTCAAAGAAACTAGTAAAGGTCAATATTTATTTTATTAGACAGAGTAACTTATGATGATAAACAAGTTCAATTATAATTTTTTTACCGAGACAAAAAGTGAGGTCTTGAATAAGAAAATTGATGATTATTTACATAAGTTTGGTGCTTATTCGAGCGTTCATTATATACATGTTACCTTTGACTAATATATTCATCTTTGTTTGTAGGACGCATGATTCCAATGACTATTAAGTAGAAAAAAAGGCCATTCATGCTAAAAGGATGATCAGAGTGAAAGATGGTTTGAAAATCCTCACAACCATCTTGAAGGCCTATTGGGCAAGGGGAAAAGAAAGACGGACAATGGAAGAACCATCGTTTCCAATTTCCATTTGAAGATCGTAAAGCATATTCTTGATGGACATACGAGCTCGACATTTCATGGTCTCCATCCTAAGGATGCATAACCATGATGTCCTATCAAATTGGAGTCTCCAAAAACTGTTGACTTGGATGGAACACCAAAAAAGGAAACCTCCTCCTCGACCCCATTCAGAGACTTGTGGTACTCAATGCCTTACTGGTAATAGGCTAGTAATTATAACATTTAGAAATACTAGCATAATTCATTGGAAACTTAGAAATATGTGGTTTTTGTATAAATCGGATATCCTTTACGCGTAACTGCAAAGACTAATCCTTCGAGTCGGGGAGGACCACATTAGGCAAGAAAACTCTCCCTAAAATAATTTAGCACTACTGAATTCGAACTCATGAACTTTGATTAAGCGAAAAGAGACCCTTACTACTTCAAGCAAGAGATCTTAGATAATTATATGATTTAATTGTATATTTACGATAAGATCAATGTCTTTTTGTTTTTCATATTTATAGAGAAGAGAACTATTGTGCATATAAGTTATTTTCATTAAGTTAACCATTCTATATTTTGTTTGGTGGAATAAAGTATTAGGTTATATTAAATCTCTTATTTATATTAGATCTCTCTTATCGTTGTTTTTCCATTTTTTTTAACGAGGTAAAGTTTATACTATTTTTTTATATAGGTAATATTATTTTTAATTTGAGAATAATTTTATCATCATTTCCTTCCATCACTCAAATAAAGTGATATTTTTATGAATAAACTTTTTTTATTTGTCTTAAATAGTTTTATTGAATCACTTTCACCAAATAATTTAAAAAAAATAAAAATAAACATACAAATAATTGTTTTATTTACATTTAACCTAATAGACTACCTATACATTCTTAAAATATATGTAACATTGAAAACTGTAAAACTAAGTATTACTAGTACTACTTCAACAACAGACAATTTTAAAAAGATAACGTTACTAATTTGAGTGGGAAAAAGGAACATAGAAAATTTTCCCATGGATATATTTTTCCTGTTTTCTTAAAAAGGTAAGATAAAAGGTGTTTTTGTCCTGAAAAAAGATTTTATAGGATACTAGCACCTGATTTTGTAGGCCCATTAGCACGTGCTATTGTCTCTTCTCCCAAACTACTCATCAACTCTACCCACTTCTATATGTACCTATAATTCAAAAATAAATTATCTTCAAAATGTTCTGGCTCCAATTAAGTGGCTAGACCAAACAAACATAAATCTAGCATTACCAACACAGTGAATGCTGTTAGCTACAATACCTAATTCATTACGCGGCAACATTTTCTTATAATAAACCAAAAAGAATTATAATGAATCATGAAGGCATCCAAATAACACATGTTTATGTTTGGTTCAATGTTTAACTTGGACAAAATTGATTCTAAGATTGCACTTAAATGAAATTGACTTTTTTTTATATCTAAATGTATATATATGATATCTAAATGAAATTGGTTCAATGTTTGGTTAAATGTATATAAATATAAACTATTTTATATCTAATTTACTTTTTTATTAATTAAATTTTACAAAATCTATTAATTTTTGTCTTTGCAAAAACAAAAATACATATAATAAAATTACTAAACTTAAAATAAATAGAAGATTAAAATGGAATGACTTCAATGGTTGATATGGTCTCAAATTTTGCTTCATACTTATCAATATTGTTGGTATTTTCAAATTCAAATAATTTTATTGTGTTTATAAACAAAATAATAATAAAATTAGCATGCTTACAAATTAAATTCGGTTTCAAAATATAGACCTATGTTATGACATTGGAATAAATTTACTACATAACACTATTGTTTCGGTAAATAAGAGCAAAATAAAACGTCATCTATTACAAAATTGTTTACTCAAAAATATGACAATCAAAATCATATAAATAAAAATATTATGCAGTAAAAGGAATTATCTTAAATAATACACTTTTAAAACTATAAATATACACATAATTTATTTATTTTTATACCAAACTCCAAAACAAAATCATGTACGGACCATGGCCCGCGGATCGGTTCGACAGCTACGCGGAACGGACTACGACAGATGGGCGGATCCAAAATTCTAATTCAACTTGCCATTTTTACAGGTGCACTAGTCGACTCTGCTGACTACGACCCGTTTTATCACCTTTATCTAAATCATATGATACGTGAATGGTTGATTTTTGCCTACTCCATGAAGAAAAAATAACTCAAGCTCACATTCCTACATCTATAAGAGGTTATATTGTTATTCCATAAATTTTCAATGACCTAAAGGCAAAACATGAGTAGATTTCACACTTTTAAATAGAAAAATGTGGTTTTAAAAAACGTATAGTAAATGATATGGCTTTTGGATGATATTAACACATAATCTTTTTAAGCGATTGTAAAAATACAGACAATTATAAAAATGATTAAATCCAAATACTTCCCTCTTAATTGATGAGAAAAATAATTAAGCTTATATTTATTCGTAAGAATTAGTTAGGTTAAGAATATATATAATATTTTATAGAATATATCGTAAGTATATTTTCTATATAATTAATTCAATAAGTTGTAAATCATATTATATAATATAATTTCTGTAGGCTATTCAAACATACAGTTTTATTTGAATGTCTCGTACTTTTTTATTTAAATATAATATTAGAGTAGAAAATCAAACAAAGCAATGAAAAAGGCGGATGGATCAGAAGCCATATGTGTTGTCATGCGCGGTAGGGATCATGAGGACCACACACGAGAGCTTTGGCAGTGCACGTGAGACGGTGGTTGATTGTGGTCTTTAGGGACAGACTGAATCAAAGCAGATGGTTTTATTTGTGGAGGTGATGAGCAGGAAAGCCGTCTAAATCAGTGGCAATGGTGGCGGAAGTGCTATGGTGGACATTGTTACTTTACATCCAAACAAAACAACATTGGGATGTCGATGGATTTATACAGTTAAAATTGGGCCAATTGGTCAGATCGATTGTTTCAAAGTCTGTTGGGTAGCCAAAGAATACACACAGATATTTGGTCTTAATTATGGTGACATTTTTTCTCCAGTGGCCAATATCTGTTCAATTTGCCTCTTTCTTGCAATGGATGTCATTCATCATTGGCCACTTCATCAGTTGAACATTTAAAAAGTTTTTTTTACACAGAGAATTAGAGGAAAAAGTTGATATGGATCAGTCTCCAGGTTTTACTGTTCCTGGTAATTCTAGACTTGTTTTTCGACTTCGTCATTCTCTTTATGGTGGATCGTTCAAGGCCAAGCTTTGTTAATATGTTTGGACTAATATGACATGGCGCAACTGTATACCTCCTTCAAAAGCTCTCATCCTTTAAAGAATTTTACACAATGTCATCCCAACTGATGAAAATTAGCACACTCATGAAGAAACCATACCTCGTCTCTTTTTCAATTGTAGCTTTGCCTCCAAAATTTGGAACTGGATCTCTAGGAGCTTCAGTATTCATCTTGCCATTTCTAACATTGCTAATTGTTGGAAAGTAATTGATAGAGGATGGTTTCACATTGCAAAGTAGTGATTATGGCTGAAATCCAATTTGTTTTTGCTGAAATTTGGTTTGCAAGAAACAAAGCTAGATTTGATACTATTGCTTTTAATTAGAAAATGTGCATTAGTAACATTGCTAGCTTGTTGAGATTGGAGGGTAATAATGCTAACATAAAAGGTGCAACTAATGTAATTGACTTCACTATCTTCAAGAACCTCATTATAAGCATCATTCATCCAAAGATAAAAAGAAACATTTATGTTCTTTGGAGCCATCCTCTTATTAGTTGGATCAAAGGAAATACATATGGTGTGACTAAGGGAACTCCCTCTCTTTGTGCTTGTGGTGCGATGTCCATAAATACAAATGGTGATCAAGTAGGCTCCTTTTCCTTTTTCATTGGAGAAGTAATTTGAGGAACCTTGTCCCTCGGTCTATCAAAAGTTGTTGGTTGTACTGCCTGCACAATTTGAGGAACTTTGGTCTTATGGTAACTCTTATTTATCGGGAAGGTAACACTTGTGTTGATATTCTTGCTATTTTAGATTTAAATAATATGCATGATACTTGGTACAACCATGTAGTTAGAGAAGCTTGCGAGAATTTATTGAGCACCTAACTTGGATTTCTAAAGCTAAGATATATGTCTTTTTGAGGGGTTTTGGTTTTAGTCCCCCCTTCTTTCTTTGTTTTTTATTTTCTTTTTTAATGAATTTTCAAGTTTAAAAGAAATATATCGTCCTCCTTGATTTTTTTTCATGCAAGCCAGGGGTGGATCTTCCTTGGGACAAGCCACCCCAAAGTTTTGATGATATTTTTAAAAATAAATATAATAAAAAATTTTTCCTATAAAATTTAATATTTATAAATATATCAAGCACCATGTTACCAAAAATGCACTGTGGTTGAGTGGATATGTCGTATAACTATAACCTCAAACATGCATAAATTGTTTGGTTGTTATTTTTTTCACATAAAATGATTTCAATCAATTATCACTATACAAAATTATTGAACAAAGAGCATATAAAAATAGTAAATCTACAATAATAAAGCACATTAATATAATAATATTGGTTGACACGTTGAAAATAATTAATTGATTTTTGAAGATGTATCAATAAATTTTATAGTATATTTCGACATACTTTTGCACAAGAGTTTTTTTAAAAAAAATAATTTATACATTTATTAACATAAAATGTAAAAACAAATAGAATGAATTTGTTTTGGGTAGAAATGAGATATCGCTACGCGCAATTGCATAGACTAATGCCTCAAGTCGGATTCCTCAAAAGAATTTAACAAAGTTGCATGTCCAGGAGCAAGATGAAACCCAAATTTTTTAAATAAGACGGAAGAGATCTCTTACCATCTCATTCAAGTATAATATTGATAAAACGTAAAGCTATTCGGAACTCACTTCTTGTCATTGATAATCATATCACAAAAGAAAAACAAATTAAAGCAATATTAGAGGACCTTCTTAAAAAAACTCGATTAGATAAGTATATCCCCAAGAATTGTCACTTTCTAATGCTTATATGGCGTGTGTTGAGAACAGGTTGTGTCTAGAAAAATGAGCATCAAACATGACAATGCTGCTGTCCAGATTGCATATACACGTACCAAACAATAATATAATTTCAACACGTTAAATTGAGCTGTAGAGCATGAGAGATCCATCACCTTGACTTGCGTTTGAAAACTGCAACCATTACAAGATTAACAAATAAAACCACCGACATTATTAAAACAATAAACAAACAAGAGTTGGTGTGAAACACACACATTATGAAATATTACTGTGTCTGGTTGAATTAGTTCTGACAAGTTAAAGACTGATTTTAAATATTAACCTGTTTTTTTCTTTTTTTTACTAAATATCAATGTGTATGTGTTTGATTGATCTAGTGGAATTTATATATATATTAAATACATTACAACTACATAGACATCTATAATTACGTTTAATTTATTTTTAAATTATTATCCGTGTTATTTTATAAGTATCAGATCGTGTTTGAGATGTCTGTGTTTCAAAAAGTATAGTTTTTTTTATAAAATTGTAAGTTCAATTTTCACTGAGTGTGGCCAAACGAAACTGTCCTGTCGAACATGTATATTTTGCTCGCACTTTTTTCCGAAACCAATTAAAATTTTAAAACGGAATAGCTACACTTATTAAGAGATGCTCTTAGTCTCACAGCATGAATTATGGAGAAAACCCCGGGTTGAAAAAATACACCAAAACATTGAACTTTAGAGTTTAGACACAACAACACATGTGCATCCAAAATAGCTTTATCTACAATTTCAAAATAACTTTTTCTACAATTTTCAATTAAAAAAGTGCTTTTTTTCTACGTGATTTTTGGTGAGTGCTATCCATCATAATTTCCTAAACTTGTTTCTCTCTCTCCAATATAAAAACAAACCCAACCTCTCTTTCTACTTCACTTCCACTTCCACACTTAGCTCAAACCTCCAATGGCGGTGCCTCTTTCTATAGTTTGTCTGGCTTTCCTCTTTGTTGCTTCAGCTTTTGCTTCTCTTCAGCCTAGAATACCAGAAGGTATATTGTTCACATTTTCTTTGTTTTCATATGTTCATATTTTGGATTGGAAAAGTTTTGGTCACGGATGTTTTTTACATACATTTTGCTTTTTATGTGTTTTTTATTTATTTATATATTTTTTAGTCTTTTTTCACTTTACTTTGATGTGTTTAATGCTGTCAATTATATAGGATTGTTTTTTATTTAAATGTTTGTAGTTAGTTTTAAGATCTGTTATTTTTTATGAACTTTACCGTGTTTGGATCTGATTATTTAGTAAGTTAATAGCAATTTATTTGTTTATATCTCAAATGTTGTACTAATTTTTTTATAGTTAATTTCTGTTTAGGATTCTGTGTAACTCTTTTCAGTTTTGTTCCATTAAGTCACATCAGTTTGTAGTTGTGTAGTGACATTTTGTTTGTAGTTGTGTAGTGACATCTGACATAGGAGTTGTGTTGAGAATTTCACCATTAAAATTCACTGGACATGTGATTCAATGAATTTCAATGGTGACATTGTCATCATAACTCTCACATGATATAGATTATAATCTAACGATCAAAATCATCGCCACGTTGAATTAAGGCGAGCGGATGATTAGAGACTATTGTTACCCTCAATATGAGACTTTAGACCAGTGTAGTCAAGATCAAGTGTTGGATCGTAAGATCAAAATGTGCTGGGCCTTTTTTTTGGGCTTGAATTATAATTTTATGTTTTTGTGTATGTGTGTATAAATATATATATAAAAATTGAAGTTGCTATTTTCTCGTTCGGTAAGATCTTACGGGCCATGCTAACGATCCTAATTTTACGATTTTTTACAAGCTGACTGATCCTATTTAAGATCTCGTATTGCTTTAGAGTGTACTAGTGCTAGAATAGAATCTAATGTTTGTTTTTGTGTAAACATTTTAATCTTTTGCAGTTTATCTTCAAAATGGAAACTTCGAGGAGAAGCCAAACCCTAAAGATCTCTTAAAAACAAAGCTCGTCGGAAAATATTCGCTACCGAAATGGGAAATCAACGGTTTGGTTGAGTATGTATCCGGAGGTCCACAACCAGGAGGAATGTATTTCCCAGTGACTCATGGAACACATGCTGTAAGACTAGGAAACGAAGCCTCAATTTCTCAAACAATCAAAGTCAGACCCGGTCAACGCTACGCTTTAATTCTCGGCGCATCGAGGACTTGTGCACAAGACGAAGTTTTGAGAATCTCTGTGCCTCCACAAACCGGCGATGTTCCTTTGCAAACGTTGTATAGTCTCAATGGTGATGTTATTGCTTGGGGATTTAAGGCTACTTCTAATGTTGCTAAAGTGACTTTTCATAATCCTGGTGTTCAAGAAGATGCTGCTTGTGGTCCTCTTCTTGATGCTATTGCTATCAGAGAGTTTTATCCTCCAATGCCAACCAGAGGTAATGAATGCTTGCAACTACAAACCAAACACCCTTTATAACTTGTACTTTTTTGACCAAAAAAGTTGAACTTTTGATAAATACTTTCCATTTTTGATTCCGTATTTAATGCTCTTGAAGTGTTTGTTAGCATTTGCATTTATGTTGAGTTACATCTATAGAGTAGAAGGATATTAGATCCTACCTATAAACAAACTACTGACACAGACATGAATACCAGACACGTTGAATGTAAGCTTATGTGGTGGTGTTGTGTTGGATACTGACTAGCGTAGTAGATACATAATATTATCATCTTGAGAGTGTGCTTCTCTCAAAGTCTTAGGTTTGAATTCCGCTAAGTGCTAACAATCCCTGTGTTGAATTAGTCCACGCAGAGCTTTGCGCTGGCTTTAAATAGGCCCCTTGTTAGTGGACGGTGAGATTGGTCTCATTGGATTAGTCGGTCCGGTCGAAGGCCGGATACCAAAGTTAAAAAAAAAAAATATATATATTGTTATCTATCTGCTTGCCATTTCTTTTAGTGTTTAGTGTTTCAATCTCTCATTTTGTGATCTAACCATTGCATAATCTATGGTTTATTGCAGTTAATTTGGTGAAAAATCCTAGCTTCGAGGAGGGTCCATTCCCGATTTTCAACTCAACCAACGGCGTCCTCCTCCCACCACAACAACAGGATCTCTTCTCACCGCTCCCCGGTTGGATCGTCGAGTCACTCAAAGCCGTGAAATTCATCGACGCAAACCACTTCAACGTCCCATTCGGACTAGGAGCAGTCGAGCTCGTCGCCGGCCGAGAAAGCGCGATTGCACAAATCATCCGAACAGTTACCAACAAAGTCTACAAGATCACATTCTCGGTCGGAGACGCGAAAAACGGCTGCCACGGATCAATGCTGGTTGAAGCATTTGCTGCAAAGGACACTTTTAAAGTTCCTTTTAAATCTGAAGGGAAGGGGAAATTCATAACTGTGAGTTTCAAGTTCAAGGCTGTTGCACCAAGGACTAGACTCACATTCTATAGCTCTTTCTATCATACTAGAATTGATGATTTTGGTTCTCTTTGTGGTCCTGTTCTTGATCAGGTTATTGTCTCCCCTTTGGCCTAAATATGTAATTGAGTTATAGACTTTTACTTTAAGATGTGGCAATTGAGATTTTAGCAAGTCACTTAAGTTCTTTCTTTTGTATAATTGCATGAAGAATTAAAGATAATATTTTCAAAGAATATTTACTTTTCCTTTTTAGATTTCTCTTATACTTGTTAATTTTCAATTTTTATACTCTTTAATCTTAAATTTTCAATTGATAACTGTGTAGAGATATCAGAAAAATTAATAACTGTGTAGAGATATCAGACGTAGACTGTAGTTGCGCAAGTTTGAACTCGCGACATTCTACTTATTAAACAATTAAGAAACTATCTATAACCAACTGCTATTAATTCAACTATGGCTTCTTCAGCACTTTTATTCTTCATTTTTTCTTCTTCACAATTTGCCGAACTTGACCTCGACGCCGTCGATAGGAGCAGGATGTGAAAGATAAATGATATCTGCGTTTGGATTAGTGAGCTCCCACCTTCATAAATTCACATACATATACAAAAATAACATTAGATTGTAAGTAAAAGAATCTTACATATTTATGAAAGTTAAAAATCAAAGACATTACTTGTATCCTATGGACAAATGATGAAGAAAAAGTGCTAATTGAAGTCTTGCAAGCATGTTTCCAGGGCATAGTCTTTGTCCAGCACCAAAAACTTGGTATGTTCCAGGCTTTGCTGGCTCCTAAGATTTTATATGTAAAGAATGAAAAAATATATATAACTAGCATAAAAAAAGATTGAAACTCAAATAAAAGAATGTCATTAAACATACATTCCATCTATCAGGATCAAAATGCATGGGATCTTTGAAGTTCTTTGGGTTTGTATGGAAATAGCGAAGGAAGAGAATTACTTTCCAACCTTTTGGTATTTTATAACCTACAAAAGAAATTGTGTTTTCAAGATAAAAAATATTAGTTGTAATGTTAGAAAAAATATATTCTAATATTAGTTGGGTTGAAAAAGATACTAATTAAAACACTTAATACAAAATCAGCAAATCATTGATTATCTAATGAGTATCATTTTTCTACACTATGATAATAATAAAAAGAATATTGCAATTAAATGAGAATACAAAAATGTTATTACAATCTCACCAATATAAATGATGGTTAAATTCTCTAGATTTTTCTCTCAAAGATGTTTTCAATCTCACCATCAATTTACTAAAATATTTATTTACTAATCGCATATATGCTTCTTTTTCTCTCCTCTTTACAGAGGAAATCTATCAATATCCCCCTTTTTAATTAGGTGGAGGGCTCAACCAGTCACGCATCACTTATGCAAAACTGATGCTTATCCTTAGGTAAGGACCATCATATCTGAACAATTATCATCGGTATAAATTTTTTCAAGTTGTAATTGCTTGAAATCCAATATATCTCATATCAAGTGATATCTCTCACATTGATATGCTTTGGCCTCGAGTGAAAACTCACATTCTTGTTCAAGTGGATTGCATTTTAACTATCACAAAGTACAACGTAGTTTTGTTGTTATTTCTCTAATTCATGCAAAAACTGCTTAATCCATAATTTTTTCTTCCAAACTTATGTTATTGCATTGAATTTCGTCTATGTGTTAGACAAAGAAATACACTTTTGTAGTTTCGATTGTAATGATACATCTCCCCAAGAAATTGTAATCAAGAATCCATAAGTTGATTTCCTTTAATCAATATCTCACGCCATATCTGCATTTGTGTAGCCAATTAATTCAAGTTTTTGACTTCTAAAGCACAAACTAATTTTGGAAGTTCCTATGAGATAATCAAAGATGCACTTCACAACATTCTAGTGCTTATTTTCTAGATTAGCCAAGAATATGCTAACAACACTAACCATCATATGCTCTTGTACATATCATTGCATACATTAAGCTTCCAACAGCTGAGGCATATGACACCTTGTTCATCTCCTACTTTTCAATTTTAATTGCAGGACTCTGCTTTAAAATAAGACAAAAGTGAGTAGCAACTAACTTTTCCTTTTCCATGTGAAATAGCTCCAACACCTTCTCGATATATTTTTCTTGTTATAACCATAACTTGTGTTCCTTCTGATCACGATAGATGGACATGCCAAAAATATGCTTTGACTGTCTTAAGTATTTCATAGCAAAATACTTCTTCATTTCATTCTTTAACTTGTCGATCTTCTCACTATTTTGTCCTACAATCAACATATTGACAACATACAAAAGTAGTATGATGAACTCACAGTCATCAATTCTCTTCACAAACAATTATCATAATTATTACTTTGGTATTCATGATCAATCATGAGTGAATTAACTTCTTATACCATTGACGTGGATCTTGGTTAAGTCCATATAAACTCTTTTTCTACTGACATACTAAGTCTTCTTTGCGTTAGACTTCGAATTCCTCTTACCGCTCCATGTAAATTTCTTCTTCTAATATCCATGAAGAAATGCAGGTTTCACATATAATTGTTTCACATCTAGATTCAAACTTGAAGCCGAACCAAGCACTACCCGAATCAATGACATCTTTACCATGGGTGAAAAAATATATTCAAATTCAATGCCTTTGTTTTAATTAAAGCCTTTCATGACTAATCTCGCCTTGTATCTAGGTTTCTACTTATTCTCCCTAATCTTTAACTTGTACACCCATTTGTTTTTTAGTTCTCTTTTACCTTTTGGTAAATAAACCAACTTATAATTCAAGTTCTCATGAAAGAATTTCATTTCTTCTTACATGACCTTCAACCAATCCCTTTTATGGTTATCCACCATAGCTTCTTCATAAGACTCGGGTTCTCCCCGTTCAGCGAGTAACACAAATCCCGTTGTAGGATATTTTTTCTGCATTTTATGTATCCTGGACGACCTTCTTAATTGGGCCTATTATTCTTCATCCTCATAGTCTCCAATCAAATCTTCATTATCATTGCCACTTCTATTACCATATGTTATTTCTTCAATTGGACCAATATTAATTGAAGGTACTTTTTTCATCTCCAATATCTTATATTTCATCTCCTCCGCAATGCTCTAGAGGAGGAACTAGATCCAATTTGATTGTATGTTATCTAGATATAACATGCTTAACTTCCTAATGAATATATTCAATATTTTAGTCTACAAAGAAGACAAAATATTTGCTTCTAATGATATTTTTCTTTATAGGATCTGGTAACCGGTATCCAAATTCTTCATTTCTATATTCCTAGAAGATGAATTCCTTTGAATTTGAGTCGAGTTTTGATCTCTCATCTGTTAGAACAATAATAAATGCTTTATAACCAAAACCTGTCTAAAAGCTTTAATGGTCGTACAAGAAAATTACCATCAAATTTATTTCCCTAAAGTCATAATACTTCTTCATTTCATTCTTTAACTTGTCGATCTTCTCACTATTTTTCCCTACAATCAATATATCATCAACATACAAGAGTAGTATGATGAACTCATCATCATCAATACAAACAAACAATTAACATAATTATTACTTCAATATTCATGATCAGTCATGAGTGAATTAACTTCTTATACCATTGACGGGGATTTTGGTTAAGTCCATATAATTTTTTTTCTAATGATATGCTAAGTCTTCTTTTAATTTGAGTGTGAATTCCTATTACTGCTCCATGTAAATTTCTTCTTCTAAATATCCATGAAGAAATGCAGGTTTCACATATAATTGTTCCACATCTAGATTTAAACTTGAAGTCGAACCAAGCACTACCCGAATCAATGACATATTTACCATGGGTGAAAAAAATCTCTTCAAAGTCAATGAATTTATTTTAATTGAAGCCTTTCAGGACTAATCTCGCCTTGTATCTAGGTTGTGACTTATTCTCCCTAGTCTTTAACTTGTATACCCATTTATTTTTTGTTCTATTTTACCTTTTTAGTAAATCTATCAACTTATAAGTCAAGTTCTCTAGAAAGGATTTCATTTCTTCTTGCATGACCTTTAACTAGTCCTTTTATGTTAATCTACCATAGCCTCTTCATAAGACTCTGGTTCTCCCCCATCAGCGAGTAATACAATTCTCGTTGAAGGATATTTGGTTGGTAATTTATGTATCTTGGATGACCTTTTTAATTGGGGCTATTATTCTTCATCCTCATAGTCTCCAATCAAATCTTCATTATCATTGTCACTTCTATTACCATTTTTTATTTCTTCAGCTGGACTGATATTAATTTAAGGTATATTTTTTACATCTCCAATTTATTACATTTCATCTCCCCCGTAATACTCTAGAGGAGGAATTAGATCCAATTCGATTGTATGTTATCTAGATATAACATGCTGAACTCCCTAATGCATATATTTAATATTTTGGTCTTCAAAGAAGAAAAAATATATGCTTCTATGATATTTTTCTTTATAGGATATGATAACCTATATCCAAATTCTTCATGTCCATATCCTAAGAAGATGAATTCCTTTGACTTTGAGTCGATTTTGATCTCTCATATTTTTGAAAAAGAACAAATGCTCTACAACCAAAACCTATCTAAAACCTTCAAATGGTTGTAGGAGACATATTTACCTGACCTAAACATGTTTGGAATATCACCCATCAACGAAGCTGGAGGGGATAGGTTGATTAAATCAATTGTAGTCATCAGAGCCTCACCCTAAAAACTCTTGGGTAACATGGAATAACATTGTTCTCACTCTTTCAACAGTATTTTTGTTAATTCTCTCAGCCACTCCATTGTACTGAGGCATCTACGAACATATCTTTCAATCCAAATTCCACTACTCAAAATCTCCAATAAATTCTCCTCTATTGTCAGTGCAAACACATTTTAACTTCTTTCTAGTCTCTCGCTTAATACTAGCATGAAATTGTTTGAATACTACAAATACATGGTCTTTTGTTTTGAGGACATACATCAAAACCTTTTTGAAGTGGTCACCAATAAAGGTAACAAAATACCTTGCACCTCTAAAAGTACTAATGGTCATTGGACCACAAATATCAGAATGCACCAAATCTATGTTTTATTCCAGCCAAGTAATGTGTACATGGCTTAAGAGACATTTCCGATCCTTTCATACTTGTCAAAGTACCTCACTTAGAGAGAAGTTGAAGTTCATTCTCACTAATATGTTCATGACGTTTATGCTATAGCTCAAGCAAGGAGAATTATCAGAGAGCATTAATACACCCATTATTGTCTTTAGCTTCTATCCCATAAAGAGTTCTTACTTTCTTTCCTCAAGCAATTATCGATGAAATTTTTTAGATTCCATTTTCTATCTCCAAACACATTAGTATGGCCTTCTTCGTCCAATGGATATTAGATTGAGACATGTTAGGAACATGTCTCAAATATTTCAATGTGAGGCGAAAATTGGTGTTTGTTTCTAGGCAAACATCTCCTTTTCCCACATTCTTAGATCTATTATGATTCCCCGTCTTCACATGACAAAAATCACCGATTGTATAAGAAGAAGAAAAATCCATTTTTTAGGTTACATGGAATGTTGCACAAAAATCCATGACTCAAAATGTATCTTGGGATGCAAAATTAACACGACCATCATCACATATGAATATTACCTTATTGTCTTGAATAATAGTAGCGATTATGTTACTTGCTTAACCATTTTCTTGCTTATCTCTTTTGGGCATCCTACATTCTCTCTTGCTGTGACCTTTCTCGTGAAAATAATAAAATTCCACGTCTTTTCTAGTCCATGATATTCCTCTATATTTATCTCTTGACTTTCACTTTGACTTGTCTCTAGTATTGAACTATTTGTGGATGCATGTTCAACGATACTCTACGACAAGTGCCTTAGAATATATTGGTATTTAATATTCGTTCTTTCTTTATTCTTAATTGAACATACTATATTTTACTATGTCCAATGTTAGAACACATTTGGTGTTGAATTGCTCAATAAAGCCACAAGTGGGTCCAAAGTGTCTAGCAAGGAACTTAGTAATAATAATGCTTGCAATGCATCTTAAAGTATCATTTTCAAATGTGCCAAGACTTACCATTAACTCCACACGTTCCCTTATTGCCAACTATGAGTGATGGTAATAAAGTAGGTAGATGTCAATGATGGAGATGCACACATCATATATTCAGAGACAAAGTAGGAAGATGAAGAAAGGGTCAAGATTAGAAAAAAAACTATGTTTGTGATCCCTGCCACTTTGCAAAAAAAAAAAAAACTATATTTCCTTTTCTTGATAATTGTAATAATTATTTGAAATGCTTTATATGTTACACATGGACATATGGACCCATTAATACAAATGTTTTTCAAGGTTTTATATGTTTTCTTTTATCATAGTGGATGACCATTCCAAATATATTTACACTTTACTTATGAAAATCATGTCTAAAACCAGGTCACACATTCAATATTTCATAGAGTTTACATAAACTCAATTTTCTGTTAAATTTTAAATTATTAGAAATGATAATGATTTAAAATTGAACACGACGTTCTTTTACACTTCACTTGGAATTTCACATCAAACATTTTGGGTAGAAACTCCACAAGAAAACTCTGTTGTGGAGGGAAAACACAAACATATTCTAAATACCACATTTTAAATTAATATAATACCAATAAATATACTTCAACACAAAACTCCTTTCCAGCTCATATTCGATACATTTTTCCACCTTTCTTTTGGTTTTTTTAGCCTCTGTGACCACTCTGACTCAACATAGAGATAATTTAGACGATAGAGCTAAGAAAAGATTTTCAACAAGACACAAAAAGAATAACTTATGTCTTACCATTGAAACAACTTGCATATATCTTCAATTATTTTAATACATATATTTAAAATTCTTTATGGTTTTATGATAACACTTTTCAAATCATGTTGGTAATCAAACCTATCTTCATGTTTTACCAGATTCCACTTTTGATGCACATTTAAATATTACCCTAAACATTATAGAACCAAAACAATGTGTTGATGATGACATTTATGATATTATGATATTCACAAGGACTTCCCACTCACCAGGATATTTATTATCATTGTCTTCCTATTTTAAAATCATCATCTAACCATATAAAGAAGAATTTCATAAGTTTGTCTTTTCACATGGAGAACTAAGGTTAGAATCATTCAAGAAGCTAAAAATATGAATCTCATAAAAAGGTCAAATTCATTTCCCTAAAGTCAAATGGTAAAACTGTCAAAGCCAAGGCACACAAATATGAGAAAGTGGAGTCAGATGATAAGGCTTTAGGTGATGAAGATGCTAAAAAATTAGATGATGAAGAATTGACGTTTCTCACCTAGAAGATCCAAAATATGCACGTAATGAGAATGTTCCCAAAAAAGAGCACTCAATCCTACATAAGATAAGCATCTAGACCCAACAAAGAAGACCACGAGACCTGCTATGGTTACAACAAGCCATAACACTTCAATAATAAATGTCCAAAGCTTAAAAAGGAGAATCTGAAGGATGAAAATTTCAAAGAAAGAAATAAGAAAGGTCTCTTGGCAAAATGAATGGCTCTAAAGAATCAGAGGTTGATGAACAAGCAAATGTACCACTAAGAAAAACTTTTATAAGATAACAAATATGAAAATGGTTTGCAATAGAGTGTTTTATGAATTTTTCATAGTATATTCCTTTCTTAAATTAATATATAAATAATTTATATATAGTTGAAAGAAAAAGAAACAAGTAAAATAGTAATTTATTTAATAAATTGCAAACATGTACCTTTATAATCAACTTCATTTACAACTTTTCTGAAAACAAAACTCGCAACATTAGCCATTCTTATAACTTCTTCAACGACCTGTGTACAATTATTAATAAATATATAAAATTAATATAATTAATTAAGGTATATATATATATATATATATATATATATATATATATATATATATATATATATATATATATATATATATATATATATATATATATATATATATATATATATAGACACACACACACACACAACAAGTGAAATACCTTATTTGTATATTTTAAATTCGAAACATCTTTGGCTGTAATATAATCCCCAGGACTCTCCTTTGTAAAAGTCGTATTCTCTTCCTACAATTGAAACAACATTTATTATCACAATCTTGTTGTAAAACCACAATTTAAAGTTATGATTATAAGGCACAAATTTGTTTATACCCTTAGTTTTTTTAGCACAATTGGATACTTCGCAAGAAGGTAAATAGCCCACATAGATACAAGAGAAGTAGTGGCATATCCACCAATCACCAAAGAGATAATGTTATCTACAATTTCGTTGTCACTCAATTTTCCATTATCGTCTTCAATTTGCATCAACCCATCCATTAGATCAATTGTTTCCACCTTATTTTCATTCTTTAATTTTCTCTTATCTAATTCCATGTAAAAAATGTCCTCAAGCTTTCGTCTACAATGAAGAGCATGATGATATGCAAAACCCCGAATATTAATCGGAAAGGCTCTCACTCCTTGAAGCAAGCCTTCACAGAGTTTATCCAAGGAATATGGTAAAAGGCCTGGCTCCTTGCTCATGAATAATTTTCCAATGATATCAAATGTCATCTGCATTTAATATTTAATATTGGTTAACTCTATTATTTTAAAAATCCCAAATTAGTGTTTAGTGAAGATTTTCACATGATTGTAAAAGAAAATAAAAAATGCACGAAAAATAATTTTACATCAATATCTAATGATGATCGTATATTCAATCAAATCAAAGATCTTTTTATCAATTGTATGACATGGTATTAAGGGTGACAAAATAGGTCCGACCAGTCAGGTATGTCTGTTTTTCTCGCATTTTTTTGTAGGGCAGATCAAGGTTTTAGCTTTGCATCTTCTACTATGTCTACCTCATCCTGCCCTGTTTCTTTATGGGATTTTGCGAGTGTAGACATTAACATAGATTTTACAACTTTTAGGCTTTAGGGATGCAAGGCCCGCCCCTCCCCATCCCTTATTTTTTATGGAGCGAGCCAAAGTGTTAGACTCGTAATCTCTATTATGTTTGTCTTTCCCCTCCCTATTTTTTCTTCGTGTTTTTAGAGGAAAGTATTTATCAGGGCGAACATGCTCATTTGCCACCCTTACATGTTGAAAACCTAAACATAACAAGTATGTCACACTAAAATATGCTAAAAAATGTCATACAACTAATTTTATAATATTTTTCTGTAATTTGATGGAATTCGAGAAATTTATTTTATGTAAATGTTAAGATATAAATACCTTTTGGGTTTCAAATTTTGCTTTGATTTTACCCATTCTTGCCCAAGATCGTAAAGCAGCGAGTATGTGAGGCTGAACAAGAGCAGCGATACGGTTTAGGGCCTCAGGCCGATTAATGGTATTGGTAACAACATTGCGGAGGCGTGTATGAGCTTTTCCTTGGACAGACGACAATGAAGTTCGGCCCGTAAGTTCAAAAGTTGGCCATTCTGGTTTGAACTTGTCTTCTGAGAATAACACAAACTTATTTATAGGTGGAGTATATACTATGATGGATGGTGCGCCAAATAAGTGTGTTTTAAACATGCCTGCTCCATCCCCATATCTGTTTCATTATTTATCAAAAATCACGTGTCACAATGATAATGGAAATAAGCAATATGAAATTCTATGTAACTATAATAACATTATGTTGAAAATGTTATGTATAAATTTGACACTAGATTGATAATATTAGTGATGCATGTTTGATAAGGACTCTGAGTAATAATTCAAAGAATTTTACAATTTCAATAATCAATTTGGATATCTATTCTAGTTATGACATAAAAACCTTTAAACCTTTCTATTTTTTGAAAGTTTGTTGTGTAAATTGTTGCTTGGTGTGCAAGTAACAACTTATTATAACTATATAAAGATATATGTGAATTAATAATAATCACTTTTTTCCTCATGAATATAATCTCTATCTTTTCAGTTAATACTCTCTTTTTTCTCAATCTTCTCTCTCATAACAAGTTATCCCTAAAAAATTAATATCAAGATAAAAAATGATTCTAGCGATTCAAGTGATTGGAAGTAAATTCAATCATAGTGGTCACAAGATGTGTGAGGTATAGTGGAAACTAGTTTGCATTTCTTGAAGATGCAGGAGAAGCACAAAGTAAAACCTTCAAAGAAAACAAGAAAAGATACTACAATGCATTGTTCCTTATCCATCAATGTGTGGATTCAAATTTTTTTGAAAAGATATCTAGTGAAACTAGCTCCAAGGCCGCAAGGGACAATTTGGAATAATACTATGGTCTTGAATCTTGATGTCAAAGTCAAAACGTGAAGCTGAAATCATTGATAAGTCAACTTGATGTGCTACTAATGAAGAATGATGAAAAATAGGTGATTACATCTCAAGATTACAAACTCTTATAAACCAAATGAAAGTAGTATGGTGAATCTCTTAGTTAATTGAAGATCTTTAAAGAAATATTGAGAACCTTGCCTCGTTCAACTAATCATATAGAGGTGACCATAGAAGATACAAATTATTTTGATAATATGAAGGTTAAGGACTTGTAGAGTAGACTTGAAGCTCATGAAACATAAATCTACCTAATAAAAGTGGAAGAATAACAAAGGCATGAATCAACGGAATAAAAAAAGGTTGAAGACAATCTTGAATGATCAAACAAAAATGGATGAGGGTTTTTCAAGAACAAATGCAAGATAAATAACTTTGATAATAAGTAGGTGCAATGTTACAATTGTGAGAAGCGGACACATTGTGTTAATGAAAATTGGCTAGACAAAGGAAAAATTCCAATATTGGCTAAGAAGAAGCCAAGATATCTTTAGAATACTCTGGCATAAACTCATATCCATTTATGCTAATGAATTAAATTGATATTGAGGTCTTAATTTCTCAAATTTGGCATCTTGGTATTGGTTGTAGCAATCACATGACTGGAAAAAGCATTGACTAATGATTTTGATGCAAGATACTAGTATAAAATAAGCTAACAATAAGTCCATATTAGCATAAGGCATGGGACATGCGGTCATACTAAGAAAATACGAGAAAACAACAATAATCAGAAATGTGTTGTTCGCCTCTGACATGCAATATATCCTAATGAGTGTGGGATAATTGGTGAAAAGGCTACTCAATAATCATCAATAATGATTGTTAGAAGCTATTCAACTCCAATAAGAGAGCGACCCTTAAGTATTGCTTGTCAAGAAACATAACTTTCAAGACATGTATTCAGACAACGCATTTAAACTGTTTTGCTATGACAACACATGAATAAGAAGATGAGTTACGTCATAAATTGTATGGTCACTTAAACTACAAAATCCTGAGTAAACTGAATTCGAAAGGAATGGTGATATGAGTTCCTAAGATGCATATCTATGGAAGTTCATTTACTATATGCTTGGTAGGGAAGCAAACTAGACTAACTTTCAGTTCTAGTTTTCCTATGAGAGTCAATAAGAGGTTAAGTGTAGTTCAATTGGATATTTTTTGACTACTACATAGCTATAGTGGTATCAAATATTTCATCACTTTTGTGGACGAGTTATCCATGATGTTATAGTTATTTTTTATCAAGGATAAGAGTAAAGTCTTGGATATCTTAAAAAACCAAAGTATTGGTAAAAAAGTAGATTGGCAAGATAATGATTATCCTGAGAACTGATGGAGGAGGTGAGTACACCTCAAAGGATTTGGAATCAATTTGTGCAAGCCAAGGTATCATATATGAAAGAGGTTTTTTTCTTTATGCATAAAAGTTTTTTTCTTTTATTGAAAAGTTTAGTTGGGAGAGTTATGAATCAAAATATTTGAAATAAAAATATTAAATTACAATAACAATCTCATTTGTAAAAATTTGTAAAAGAAGGTGTTGGTTTTTTTGGTGTAAAAAGAAAAAGTGTAGAATGTTCACTTCTCTGTTCCATCTTCTCATATTTTATTTCAAAATCTTCAATTTTTCTTTCAACACAAAAGTTGCTTTACCTTAAACTATAACTGAATTCCAAATCCTTCTAACAAATGGGACAAAGTTTTGATGTTAGAGCAAACAATTGACTAGTTTTAAAAACTTCGGGCTCCAATTTGAAACATACCTCTAATTAAAATTCGACAATTATCAGATAAGCCCCTGCTTCCTACATATTGGCATGCAATTTTCCATTTCTCAGTCAACCCCTCTGATAGAAGAAATCTATCCAATCGACTCATAGCACTTCCATCCAGTTTAATCCATGTAAACTTGCTACCAGATAAGGGAACATCCACTAGATCCAAGATTTCTATGAATTCCCCAAATTCTAATATGTATCCTTTATTAACTAAAGTACTTTGCTATTTATATCATTCTCCTTCTTAATAGCATTGAAATCCCTTCTTTTTGATAGGATTTCAACACCTACAAATGTTGTATGACATGATATTCATGATGGACCATTATTGTTTGCTTCCCTCTATTTTCTTCCTTTTTGATCCCTAACCTCCATGCATTTAATCTCCTCCATATGCACGTTATAAACTTTAAAGCCTTTTTCCTAAATTTTGTATGATACTTCAACATTCTTCTACCACATTCGCATCTGAAGTTGAATCATAACATAATGCAAAAAAACCCCGGAAAAGTTTATCCATTGAAGAATATGATTGATTTGATAATGATGGAATTACGGTCGTTTTTGTCTTAAATGTTTTGGCGGTCTGAGAGATGATAAGTAGGATGGTCGAAATACATCTTGATCTCTACTCATTTACAAGTTTTGAGAATTCATGACTCCTTTAATATCGGGCTACCAAAGGTAATAAATCATTATTTATCATACCAAACTTAAAGGATTGAAAGCTCTGTCTGCCATTTGCTTGTCTCATCCATTATTTTCCTGCATATAGACCATGTTTTTAGATATTTCCAAAATTGTGGACATACTTCCATTTTTCGACCTCCTAAAACCATTGCCTTAACTAGTCGCCTTCACTTTCCGTAAGTGTTGAGAGTTTTCCCTCCTCCCTTTCTTCAAGCTAGCATAGATTTGCTGCCAATGGTGTCACTTTGATCGCAAAGTAACCTTCCATGTTGAAGATGTCTTGAGTATTATAGTTCATGCATAGATTCTCCACTACTCCCACACGGGCTCTGTTGAACCTGAGCAACTCCTAATTATCCTCAAAGTGAGCAAAAGGTAGTGTTTATGCCTGTTAGCGATTTGATCTGGTGTCCTTACTCTAATTTCGCCTTGGTTGTTATTATTCTTAAGCACATGAGCATATGTCCTTGTTATTAGTCCTTTACATAAATATATTATATATTTTTAAAAATGGTGGTTAAAGAAAGAATAATTGTTAGGTTTGTGGTCGGTGATGGTCATGAAGGTAAATAGTAGTGGTCGGAATGTTGGTTTTCTATGGTCGAAATAATCGTCAAAGTAGTAGTAGATGATTGTGAATTATAATGGTCAAAGTGGTGGTTAGAGGGATAGTTAGTGGTGGAAGATGGTCAGAGTAGTAATTGAAAGTGGATAAAGTGATGATCAATGGAGGTCATAGTTGTTGTTAGTGATAGTTGACGGTGGTCAGAATGGTGACCAACTATTGGTAGTACTCACATTTGCAATCAAAGATGACTGTAGTAATGATCGACGATGTTCATATTGGTGGTCGATGTTATTCATAGTAATATTGATTAATGAACAAAGTAGTGATCATAATGGCGGTTTCTAAGGTGATTAGATTGAAGATTATAGATGAATACATTAGTGATTAGAAGTAGTTATTGTGGTGGTTGGTGGTGGTTAAAATGATGATTAACTTGATCAAAATGGTGATCAATAGATGAGAATGATAGTTGAAGTAGCGGTTGCGGACATAGATACTGACATCTTTGCATTAATAAAAAAAAATGAATTTCCAAATTTTAATAAAAAATCTGTTTTAAAATTTAATAAAAAATTAAATCAACTTCATATTTTTCTAACAAATTTTACCTTCACAACTAGGGGTGGGAATAGGCCAGGCCGGCCTACAGGGGCCTACGGCCCAGCCTACATAGGCCTAGGCCTATTTAATAAAGAGGTCAGACTTAAGCTTTTTTAAAAAGCCTATTTTATTAAATAGGTCAGGCTTAGGCTATTAAAAAAGCCTATGAAGCCTTATAGGTCGGCCTATATTTTCATATATATTAGAGATATGTTAAATAAATTGGTCCACGTATGCATATATATTAGAAAAGAAAAGCTAAATAGACTACCCTCTCTCTATATATATATATATATATATATATATATATATATATATATATATATATATATATATATATATATATATATATATATATATATATATATATATAACAAATGTTAAATAGGTTCACATATATATGTATACATAGGTCGACCTACAAGACTTCCTAAGTTATATAGATTAATTGAAAATTTTAATGAGATACAGACTTTTTAAATAGGCTTTCAGGCCATATCAGACTTTTAAAAAGGCCAGGCCAGACCAAAAAATCGAGCCTATGATAGGCCTTAGGTCAGTCTTAGGCCTTTTAAGTTTATCGTAGGCCAGACCCAGGCCTTCTAAAGTCTAGCCTAGCCTATTTCCACCCCTATTCACAACTAGGGTTGGCAACGAACCAAACTAACTCAAAAATAGTTCGGAACTTGATTCGAAAATTAAATCGTTGAACTAGGTTCATGAACCAAATGAGCTGAGTATGGGCTAAAAACTAAGTTCGTTAACTAAATGAGTTGAACTTGAACTATACATAGTTCGACTCGTTAGGTTCATGAGTCAACTTGATTATATATGAGATAAATTATATTGTCTTTAAGAGTAAGTTTAAATATTTGCTCTAAATCTTAGTATCATATTTTATTTTAATCTAACAGTTTGAATTGATAATTTATATTCTCTAGTGAGCAAAATATTTCAACAAATAAAATTAACATCGTATAAATTTCAATCTTATAACTTTTATTTTATTTCTATATTTTTTATTTAAAAAATATTAATTTAAAATGTCAAATATATATGTAAAAAAAATAGACTTTAAAAAATTACTTTTAAGTCCGTGAAATAAGCGAGTTGAACTTAACAAGATAAACCTAACGAGCTGAATTGAGATGTTCGTGAACTTCTAACAAGTCGAGTTTGACTTGAAAAAAAGTTTGAGATAAACTCGAACTCGAATTCAAACTCGGCCAATTCTTAACGAGTTGAGTTTGAGCTGGAAAAAAAGTTCGTCATGAACTCGAACTCGAACTCGAACTTGATCAATTCTTAACGAGTCAAACTGAGCTGAGGCGAGTTCGACTCGACTCGACTCATTTTCAGCCCTATTCACAACCACTTCAAATGACCTTTAATTATATGTTTATTTATTATATTATAGTAAAATTTTACTTTTCAATATATGTTTATTTATTATATTAATACTGTTATTGATTAATTATTTCATTCAAATCTCATATTTTTAACAACAATAAAGTGATCTTGAAATGATTCTTATATTTTTGGCGTACTAAACAATTTTATAGACGTTTTTCCATATAAAAAATATGATTAGATGGACTAAATTAGTAATTCATTGCAAATTAAAACTTACTTGCGTCTCTTAGCATTAATAAAATCATCTGGACGTCGAACAATTTTGAAGTACCAAAGAAAACTAATCATTTCTCCAATGAAAGGCAAACCCATATGACCTGGAGGCAATTTTGTTGAAGATTTGAAGCACTTGAATTTGAGAGAAATAACATACCAATATTCATTCCACCACCATAACACAAACCCAATAACTACACCAAACAACCCTAAATATATTGCATCCATTATTCTTAACTTTCTCACTATGTGATTTTTATTACGTTGCTGAGTTTATATGTTATGGTTATATAATTATATTTATAATATCACTCCTTTCTTTTTAGGTATGATTCTTCATGGTTTATTCCTTTAGCTTATACGTCATGGGAGTTTTTATATTTATTATTGTACTCATTTCTTTGTAGGTAAGATTCTTCATGGTTTATTCCTCGGACTTCTGTTTACTAGCCAACAAATATTGAACCAACTTTAGCCTTGTCACACAAAAATATATGAAACAAATACATATCATTATTGTATTTTTCGAGTACATAATACAACGATGCCTTTCGAACCTTTAGGCTATCTTTAGATATTTTAAATTGAAAACTAGTAGGTTGGAACGGAATAGGTTAACGGTTTCATTTTATTGTTTAGATATTTTAATACAAAACAAAAATGTTTTTTTTTTTTTTTCATTTGACTAAATCGAATGTAAGAAAATGATGGTAAATGATAGAATGAAATAAAATTCTATTTTGCTATGTTTCATCCGATTTCAACTATTTCAGATGATAAAATTTTGTTTTATTCTATATTGTATTACTTCATTCCATCGCATTCTCCTGATCAAAATAAAGTCTTAAGATTTTTTTAGTTAGATAAACAAATGTTTTATACTTTTTTTTCCTCGTATTTTAGCTTTGAAATTCATTTTCATCAATTAATTTTAAAAGTATTATATTTGTCCTTTTAGATCTTCAAAACATATGATGTTAGTCATTTTTTGTCTAATTATCTACGAATTTAGCAGCTAATTTTTGAGTTTTTCCGTCGGAAATTAGATGAAAAAAGTTAACATAATATATTTTGAAGAGTTAAGAGACCAATATGATACTATTTTAATTTAAGAGACCAAAATGAGTCACGAGTCCAAAGAGTTTTGTATGTGATTTGTGACCCCTAATCCCTACACAAGAATTATCTATATATACTAGTAAAAGCATAATTGTTTTTTAATATTTATGATCTGCATGTCCGACACGTATCCTTCTACGTGGTTTTCGGGTTGATGGTTGATTTCCACGTGACTTTGATATTCAGACAATTTTGAATTGTAATTACTTGGAGTTTACCTTGGATTTTGGTAAACAACTACTAGTCTTCCAAAACTGATACTTTGGTTACTTACATGATCAAATAGATTGATTCTAGGACATATGTGTATAGCTTTTGTTTTAGATTTCTTTATTGGTAAGTGTTTCGACACTAAAGATAAATTTAAAATGATGCAAAGATAGTGTATGAAAAGTAAATGCAGGAAAAAGTAACTTCGATTGGAATTAAAGGGAGGAAAAATAACATTAATGGAAGTAAATTGACTTTGAAATAAAGGATGGTGTTTCATACCTACACGTTCTCAGAAAACTCTTTTCTCAATAACACTTAGATAATTTGAGTGATTTTGAGTTTGGTACAATATTGAACACACGAAATCTAATTTCTAGGATCTCTATTTATACTACTTCGACAGTAACGGTAACGAATGATCTCTTCCAGAGAATGACACGATCTCGTCTGCATGCGCTTCGCCTTTAATAAGTCTCCACATGTCTTTCCAAAGAACAAATAAGGCTAAGATACAGTTATCAGCATTGTTTGGAATTTATTTTTGTCAAACTCCAAGTCCGAATCACTTCAAAAACTTTCTAAGTCCTAGTGAACACAACCTCGCCAATATAACTACATATTCGCCAGATCTTAGTCGAACTCATCAAGTTTCCCGTCGAAATTAACTTGTTCACCTAAAAAGTTCCCTTAAGTTTCACTAGGACATCTCACATCTTCTTGAGCATCGAAATTACATCCAACACTTGGTCGTATCTTCTTGTAAGCAGCTTAACTGCCGTAGACAAAGTTTTAAGCCAACCAACTTTTGAAAACATTCACCAAAATATGCTAAGTCTCCAATTATGAGACAATAATGTAGACTTCAATTGAGATTGTCCGAATGAACAAACACAAGCAGATTATGGTTAAGTGACTTCAAGTCTTGGTCGTGTTCTTTCTCAAAACGCACCCGTCCACATCAAAACCTAATGTTTCAGATCCATCTGCTCCAATTCAAGGTCGAACCTAGCTACCATTGCAAGAAGCATTCTAATGGATCTATGCTTCACAATAGTAGAGAATACGTCATCGAAGTCAACTCATTCCTTCTGAGTGAAGCCCCTTGTAACCGGTCTCACCTTGAACCTTTTCGAAATAACTCCTTCAATTCCTTCCTTTACTTTGAAAATCCATTTACAAATGAATAACCTGGCCCCTGTAAGTTTTTTGATCAACCTCTAGATGTGGTTATCATGAAAAGATTTTATCTCATCATCCATGGCTTTCAGCCATTCCTTCTTATTTTGACTCCACATAGCTTCTTTGATCAACCAAATACTCTAAGTTTGTCGAGATTTGATGGATGACCTGACCAAACTTCTTCAGGCGTCTTCATTCCCAAGGCAGCTAAGGGTCCTTTATGAAGGATAGAAAAACACTTAGAAAGGGGGGGGGTTTGAATAAGTGTAGTCTAAAAACTTGAACGATAAAAACAATATGCACAGTTATTTTTATCCTGGTTCGTTGTTAACTAAACTACTCCAGTCCACCCCCACGGAGTGATTTACCTCACCTGAGGATTTAATCCACTAATCGCAACAGATTACAATGGTTTTCCACTTAGTCCGCGACTAAGTCTTCCAGAGTATCCTGATCACAACCTGATCACTCCAGGAACAAATGCTTAGACACAAGCTAAGACTTTCTTAGAGTATCCTGACCACCACGTGATCACTCTAATTACAACTGCTTAGACACAAGCTAAGACTTCCTAGAGTATCCTGATCAACACTTGATCACTCTAGTTACTTACAAATTAATGTAATCAAATAAGAGTTTTACAATGCTTCTTAAAAGCTATAATCACAACAGTGATATTTCTCTTAACGTTTAAGCTTAATCTCACTAATATATTACAACAACAATGTAGTGAGCTTTGATGAAGATGAAGTTTCTGAGCTTTTAATTGAACAGCGTTTCAGCAAGTTAATATTCACAGAATTTGGTTCAGAGTTGTTAACCTTGCTTCTCATCAGAACTTCATATTTATAGGCGTTTGAGAAGATGACCGTTGAACGCATTTAATGCTTTGCGTGTTCCGTACAACTTTGCATTTAATGTTTCACGCTTTTGTCAACTACCTCGAGCCTTGTACACGCTGTGTCTACTGACGTTGCCTTTAATAGCTTCCAACGTTCCTTTTGTCAGTCAGCGTAGCCTGCCACCTGTACTTTCTTCTGATCTGATGTTTGAATATAATATTTGAATATCATCAGAGTCAAACAGCTTGGTGCATAGCATCTTCTTGTCTTCTGACCTTGAAGTGCTTCTGAGCGTGATACCATGAGAACTTCAGTGCTTCTGCTTCTGACCTCAAGTTCTTCTGATGCTTCCATAGACCCATGTTCTGATTCTGCCTTGACCATCTTCTGATGTCTTGCCAGACCATGTTCTGATGTTGCATGCTAAACCTTCTGAGACAAAGCTTCTGAGCGCTGATTTGTGCATACTCTTTATATATATTTCCTGAAATGGAAATTGCAATGTATTAGAGTACCACATTATCTCACACAAAATTCATATCCTTGTTATCATCAAAACTAAGAATATTGATCAGAACAAATCTTGTTCTAACAATCTCCCCCTTTTTGATGATGACAAAAACATATATAAATGATATGAATTTGCGATCAGAAAGAGCAGACGGCTAAAGACAAATTACACAGCTATAGCATAAGCATGTGAATATGTCTCCCCCTGAGATTAACAATCTCCCCTTGAGATGAATAATCTCCCCCTGAAATAAATACTCGAAGAACTTTAATAATAAAAGACTTCCCTGATTATTTTGGTAGAGACGATCACATAAGCTTGTTGCTTCTGATAATTCATAGCTTCTGACTTCTGCTTCCATTGGACAGCTTCAGAACTTGAATTTCTTTAGATCCCTAGAACACTCACAGCTTCTGATTCCTGCTTCCATTTAGGACAGCTTCAGAACTTGAATTTCTTTGATCTTCAGAACATTCACAGCTTCTGATTCCTGCTTCCGTTTAGGACAGCTTCAAAACTTGAATTTCTTTGATCTTCAGAACATTCACAGCTTCTGATTCATGCTTCCATTTAGGACAGCTTCAGAACTTGAGTTTTCTGGATCTTTCGAACATTCACAGCTTCTGATTTCTGCTTCCCTCGGATAGCTTCAGAGCTTTGAATTTCTTCTTTCATCACTTCATGCTAGATTGTATCAGAACATTGTTGAATGTACCAGAGCATCATCAGAGCATCTCTACATCCTGAAATGTTACAGAACAAAACTAAATGACAAAAGTCAGCATGAATGAGTTAGAACATAAGATGTGTATCAGAACACAAAATATGTATCAGAGCCATATAAGCCATATAGAATATATCAGATCCAATAGACAATGTATCAGAGCAAATAGACAATGATTTGGATCATGTTCTATTATCAAAATTTCTGATCATTCTTGCTTCTTTCTTCTGATTCTGAAGCTTCATAGCACTCAGCTTGCTTCAAGAATCCAAGAGCTATGATTCATCTTGTTGCTTCTTATGTTGATCTTGAGTCTTCGATTCCTGCGACAACACAACTTAAAAACATATGAAGCTTGCAGCTTCTGTTAGTAAATGTGGGGTCTTTTTACTTGGTAACTGATAATATTAATCAGATCATTTATCATATATTTTCTCCCCCTTTTTGTCATAACATCAAAAAGCATAAAAGATTCAGATGTAAAGCAAGAGACAAAAGGAAAGAAAAAGATAACTTTTCATTGATTTCAACAAGAAAGATTACAAAAGAGGAATGCAGGAAAACAGATGCAACAAGGAAAGAAAACTACAAAGACCTAAGAGCTACAACCCTATCCTAAGACTCTATCCTACACAAAGACTGCGCAAACAACTCAAGAACCCTCTGATCTTCAGTTTGTTCAGCCATGGAAGCTTGAAAACTCTTCATGCCTGTCCAGACTAGAACCTCCACTGTAGGAGAGATCCAAGAGACCAAAGAGGAAGTGAGGGACAGTTCACAGACAGAGAGCTAATGTTGCAAACGAGCTCCAGTGACTCAAGAAGGTCTTCTTCCTTTGGATAAATGTTGATAACACCATTGAAGAAGAGATCTGTCTTGAAAGAGACTTGGAGAGCCATCCCAAGATATGCTTCACATCCTGTAACTGAATAACCCTTCCATCCGTTCTTATTGAGTTGAAAGGATTCATGATGAACGCTAGGTTGAGGATGAATGACTAGGGTTTATGTCAAAGAAAAACTTTGTTGGACAAGAGAGAAAAAGAAGGAGAAAGAGAGCCAAGACTTATTGAAAAAATGCAACGAAATGACGGAATAAATAGAGGGAAAAAAGGAAGAGGGAAACATTCGAGGAATATAAAAAGAAAAGAAGGAAAATAAAAGAAATGATGAATGGCATTTAATGTTATTTGACGTGAGGAGAGATAATAATGACAAAAGACGTGATTTGCACAGTTACCTAAGTAGACGTCCCCTCAACTGCACGCACGCTTGTCTAGAAATAGTGAACACGTGTTTACCATTTGGATAGCCAGTTACAACTGTTTTGCTTTTAAAGAGATTCTGAATCAACTTAGACAATGAAACGTTAGTAATAACTGAATCACAATTTCTAATTGATTTCAACCAGAACTTCTTATAAACAAAAAATCCAATTTCATTTCAGAAGATACTCATACATAAGATCTTCTCATCTTCTCATTTTGGGCATAAATCCATACTGATATTCTTCAGAATGAACTTAAACCTATCTTCAGCAAGGGGTTTTGTAAAGATATCAGCCCATTGATGGTCTGTATCCACAAAGTTTAAAGAAATAACACCCTTCTGAACATAGTCCCTTATGAAATGATGTTTAATCTCAATATGTTTAGCTTTTGAATGTAAAATAGGATTCTTAGATAAATATATAGCAGAAGTATTATCACAGAAAATAGGAATGTTACTCTCATATATCTGATAATCTTCCAGCTGACTTCTCATCCAGAGCATTTGTGTGCTACAACCAGCTGCAGCAACATATTCTGCTTCTGTTGTTGAGAGGACAATAGTAGCTTGCTTCTTGCTGTACCATGAGATTAGATGACTTCCAAGAAATTGACAACTTCCAGAAGTGCTCTTTCTTTCTATTCTATCTCCAGCATACTCAGCATCACAAAATCCTACTAAGTTGTAATCTTTAGATTTTCTGTAAACTAAACCAACATTAGTAGTACCTTTCAGATACCTTAGAATTCTCTTAACCGCCGTTAAATGAGATTCTCTTGGATCTGATTGGAATCGAGCACACAAACAAACACTAAAGAGAATGTCAGGTCTAGAAGCAGTTAAATATAGAAGAGATCCAATCATACCTCTGTACAACTTCTGATCTACCTTCTTACTTACCTCATCCTTACCCAGTACACATGTTGGATGCATAGGAGTTTTGGCTTCTTTGCTTTCAGAAAGATTAAACTTCTTTAGAAGTTCTTTCACATACTTCGTTTGATGAACATAGGTTCCATCAGAAGTTTGGTTGATTTGAATCCCAAGAAAATACTTGAGTTCTCCCATCATGCTCATTTCAAATTCAGCCTGCATAGACTTAGCAAACTCCTTTCCAAGTGTAGCATTAGATGTTCCAAAGATAATATCATCAACATATATTTGACAAATTAAAATATCCTTTTTAAATGTTTTACAAAAGAGAGTAGTGTCCACTTTTCCTCTAGTGAAACCATTTTCCAGAAGGAAAGAACTCAAACGTTCATACCAAGCTCTGGGAGCTTGTTTCAATCCGTATAATGATTTCTTTAATTTAAAAACATGATTTGGAGACATGGAGTCTTCAAAACCAGGAGGTTGGTGGACATAAACTTCTTCATCTATGTAACCATTTAAGAAGGCACTCTTAACATCCATCTGATAAAGAGTGATGTTGTGTTGAGTGGCAAAAGAAATTAATAGACGAATAGATTCTAACCTGGCCACTGGTGCAAAGGTTTCTGTATAATCAATCCCTTCTTGCTGACTATAACCCTGAGCAACCAGTCTGGCTTTGTTTCTTACCACTTCACCTTTCTCACTTAGCTTGTTTCTGAAAACCCACTTAGTACCGATGATGTTAAATCCTTTTGGTCTAGGAACCAAGTCCCATACATCATTCCTTGTAAACTGATTTAGTTCTTCTTGCATGGCAATTATCCAGTCTGGATCTTCTAGAGCTTGATCAACAGAAGTTGGCTCGATCAAAGAAACAAGACCTAATTGACATTCTGCATTGTTCTTAAGGAATGCCCTTGTTCTGATGGGATCATCTTTCTTTCCAAGGATCACATCTTCTGAATGAGCTGAAGCAAGTCTAGGTGATCTTCTGACTGTAGGTTCTTCAGAAATTCTCAGATTCTCTAAGGATGCAGCAACTTGATCTTCTGATCCATTGCTTCTGAGACTGCCAGCTTCTGCAGCTTTGCTTCTTGGTTCTACTGCTTCTGATATATCAATATCAAAATCTGCAAAATTCTCAAACTGCTTTGGTTTTTCAAGACCAAGCTTATCATCAAACCTGATATTGATTGATTCTTCTACAATCAATGTTTCAGTATTGTATACTCTGTAGCCTTTAGAGCGTTCAGAATATCCAAGAAGGAAACATTTTTGTGCTTGGGAATCAAACTTACCAAGATGATCTTTAGAATTCAGAATAAAACATACACATCCAAAAGGATGGAAATATGAAATGTTGGGCTTTCTGTTATTCCACAATTCATAAGGAGTCTTATTTAGAATAGGTCTGATAGAGATTCTATTCTGAATATAGCATGCAGTATTTATTGCTTCTGCCCAGAAATGCTTAGCCATATTGGTTTCATTGATCATGGTTCTGGCCGTTTCTTGTAGAGTCCTATTCTTTCGCTCTACAACTCCATTTTGCTGTGGAGTTCTAGGACAAGAGAAATCATGGGCAATACCATTTTCTTTGAAGAAATCCTCAAAGAATCTGTTCTTAAATTCGCCACCATGATCACTTCTGACCTTTATGATTTTGCACTCCTTCTCAGATTGGATCTGAGTGCAGAATTCAAAGAACACTGAATGTGACTCATCCTTGTGTTTCAAGAACTTTACCCATGTCCAGCGGCTATAATCATCAACGATGACTAATCCATATTTCTTCCCTCTGACAGATGCTGTTTTGACTGGGCCAAACAGATCAATGTGCAAGAGTTCTAACGGCCTTGAGGTAGAAACAACATTCTTAGACTTGAATGCAGGTCTGGAGAACTTGCCCTTCTGACATGCTTCACAGAGAGCATCTGATTTGTATTTCAGATTTGGGAGTCCTCTGACCAGATTTAGTTTGTTAATCTGAGAAATCTTTCTCAAACTAGCATGTCCTAATCTTCTGTGCCAGACCCATTGCTCTTCAGAAACAGACATAAGACAAGTCACCTTCTGCTTCTCAAGATCAGAAAGATCAATCTTATAAATGTTGTTCTTCCTCTTGCCTGTAAATAGGATTGAGCCATCCTTCTGACTTACAGCCTTGCAAGACAAGACTTATGGTTCCAGAGCCAATGATTTTGCCCTTCTGATCTCCTCCAAACTTGACTTCTCCACCTGGTTTAAGCACCAGGTCCTGGAATGTAGACCTTCTTCCCGTCATGTGTCGCGAGCACCCAGAGTCCAGGTACCATGACATTTTGCTTTCTGTCCTCTTTGCCGCCAAGGATATCTGCAATAGGAATAATCTTTTCCTTAGGTACCCACAATTTCTTGGGTCCTTTCTTGTTAGTTCTCCTCAAGTTCTGATTGAACTTGGGTTTAGCAAAATATTTAGCAGGAGGAACAGCATGATATTTC
Organism: Vicia villosa; assembly: GCF_029867415.1. Lineage (NCBI taxonomy): Eukaryota > Viridiplantae > Streptophyta > Magnoliopsida > Fabales > Fabaceae > Vicia > Vicia villosa. Next base: position 189,364,542 of record NC_081182.1, on the reverse strand, counting down.
TTATTCTGAGTTCCATGATATTTCTTAGGTTGTGTCACATGCTTCTTGGTGTGTGTTATGTGAAAACTTTGTGCATGTGATGTGTGCTTAATATCATGGGAGTGGCCAAATTTAAATTGGTTATACAGAGGCTTGCATGATATTTTCATATCATCCACAGATTCAAGCTTGTATGGGATTTCACCCTCATAACCAATGCCAACTCTTTTGTTTCTAGACACAGCATATATCATAGAAGCTAGCTGACTTCTGCCAATACTTCTAGATAAGAACTTCCTGAAACTTAAATCATATTCTTTCAGAATATGATTCAGACTAGGAGTGGATTTTTCTGAATCAGAAGGAGATCCAACATTATTGGATAATTTTAAAACTTTTTCCTTTAATTCAGAATTTTCCAACTCAAGCTTCTTAGTTTCAAATTCAAATTGCTTTTTCAGCTTTTTGTATTTGATACTAAGATGAGCTTTTAATTCAAGAAGCTCTGTTAGACTAGAAACTAACTCTTCTCTAGATAGTTCAGAAAATACCTCTTCAGAATCTGATTCTGATGTAGATTCTGATCCATCATCTTCTGTCGCCATCAGCGCAAAGTTTGCTTGCTCTCCTTCAGAGTCTGATCCTGATTCTGATTCAGAATCATCCCATGTTGCCATAAGACCTTTCTTCTTATGAAACTTCTTCTTGGGATTCTCCTTCTGAAGTTTTGGACACTCATTCTTGTAATGTCCAGGCTCATTGTACTCATAGCAGACAGGCTTCTTCTTGTCAGATCTTCCGTCACCAGAAGATTCTCCTCGTTCAAATTTCTTTGAACTTCTGAAGCCTCTGAACTTCCTTTGCTTGCTCTTCCAGAGTTGGTCCACCCTTCTGGAGATCATGGACAGTTCATCTTCTTCTTCAGATTCTGATTCTTCAGGATCTTCTTCTCTAGCCTGAAAAGCGTTAGTGCATTTTTTAACATTAGATTTTAATGCAATAGACTTACCTTTCTTCTGAGGTTCATTAGCGTCAAGTTCAATCTCATGACTCCTCAGGGCACTGATCAGCTCTTCCAAAGAAACTTCATTCAGATTCTTTGCAATCTTGAATGCAGTCACCATTGGGCCCCATCTTCTGGGCAAACTTCTGATGATCTTCTTTACATGATCAGCCTTGGTGTAGCCTTTGTCAAGAACTCTCAATCCAGCAGTCAGAGTTTGAAATCTTGAAAACATCTTCTCAATGTCTTCATCATCCTCCATCTTGAAGGCTTCATACTTCTGGATTAGTGCAAGAGCTTTGGTCTCCTTGACTTGAGCATTTCCTTCATGAGTCATCTTCAAGGACTCATATATGTCATGGGTCGTTTCCCTGTTAGATATCTTCTCATACTCAGCATGGGAGATAGCATTCAGCAAAACAGTCCTGCATTTGTGATGATTCTTGAAATCTTTCTTTTGATCATCAGTCATTTCACTTCTCGTGAGCCTTACACCAGTAGCTTTAACAGGATGTTTGTAACCATCCAACAGAAGATCCCATAGATCAGCATCCAGACCAAGAAAGTAACTTTCCAGTTTATCTTTCCAATATTCAAAGTTTTCACCATCGAATATTGGTGGTCTAGTATAACCATTGTTACCATTGTATTGCTCAGCAGAGCCAGATGTAGATGGAGTTGGATTTGATGGATCTTCACCAGCCATCTTTCACTGAAGCGTTTTTCTCTTCCTGAATCTTTTCTAAACACGGTTAAGTGCTTGCACCTTAGAACCGGCGCTCTGATGCCAATCGAAGGATAGAAAAACACTTAGAAAGGGGGGGGGTTTGAATAAGTGTAGTCTAAAAACTTGAACGATAAAAATAGTATGCACAGTTATTTTTATCCTGGTTCGTTGTTAACTAAACTACTCCAGTCCACCCCCACGGAGTGATTTACCTCACCTGAGGATTTAATCCACTAATCGCAACAGATTACAATGGTTTTCCACTTAGTCCGCGACTAAGTCTTCCAGAGTATCCTGATCACAACCTGATCACTCCAGGAACAAATGCTTAGACACAAGCTAAGACTTTCTTAGAGTATCCTGACCACCACGTGATCACTCTAATTACAACTGCTTAGACACAAGCTAAGACTTCCTAGAGTATCCTGATCAACACTTGATCACTCTAGTTACTTACAAATTAATGTAATCAAATAAGAGTTTTACAATGCTTCTTAAAAGCTATAATCACAACAGTGATATTTCTCTTAACGTTTAAGCTTAATCTCACTAATATATTACAACAGCAATGTAGTGAGCTTTGATGAAGATGAAGTTTCTGAGCTTTTAATTGAACAGCGTTTCAGCAAGTTAATATTCACAGAATTTGGTTCAGAGTTGTTAACCTTGCTTCTCATCAGAACTTCATATTTATAGGCGTTTGAGAAGATGACCGTTGAACGCATTTAATGCTTTGCGTGTTCCGTACAACTTTGCATTTAATGTTTCACGCTTTTGTCAACTACCTCGAGCCTTGTACACGCTGTGTCTACTGACGTTGCCTTAATAGCTTCCAACGTTCCTTTTGTCAGTCAGTGTAGCCTGCCACCTGTACTTTCTTCTGATCTGATGTTTGAATATAATATTTGAATATCATCAGAGTCAAACAGCTTGGTGCATAGCATCTTCTTGTCTTCTGACCTTGAAGTGCTTCTGAGCGTGATACCATGAGAACTTCAGTGCTTCTGCTTCTGACCTCAAGTTCTTCTGATGCTTCCATAGACCCATGTTCTGATTCTGCCTTGACCATCTTCTGATGTCTTGCCAGACCATGTTCTGATGTTGCATGCTGAACCTTCTGAGACAAAGCTTCTGAGCGCTGATTTGTGCATACTCTTTATATGTATTTCCTGAAATGGAAATTGCAATGTATTAGAGTACCACATTATCTCACACAAAATTCATATCCTTGTTATCATCAAAACTAAGAATATTGATCAGAACAAATCTTGTTCTAACACTTTATTCATTAGGTAGGTTGTTGTTACAACAGCCTCAACCCATAATACCTTTTCAACCCAACACTAGCTAACGTGCACCTCACCCTTTCCAAGAAAGTTCAATTGAGTCTTTCTACCAAGCCATTTTGCTAGGGTGTATCTATAGTAGTTTTATGCTGTGCAATCCCAAACATAGCACAATAAAGTTAAATACGTCATTGCAAAACTCAAGGCCATTATATGTCCTTAACCTCTTGACCTTCCTTTTATTCTGAGTTTCCACTTGAGTTTTCCAACTTTTGAAGTTCCCAAAAGTTTCATCCATAGTTTTCTGAATGAACTAGCAATATACTCATTCGTCCGCACAAGTAAATTTAATTAATACAATATAAATTTTATTTAGATATACATATAAAATTGAAATGAGTTTTAATTATAAAATGAGTAATGATAATATAAACTCAATTGTGTAAAATAATCATACAAGAAGAAAAAAAAGCACGTGAAATGGAGAAAGGGAAAAAAAAATTGACATTTGAAAATAAGAAATTTGTGTCTAAAACAAATGTAATTGTTAATTATAATAAAATAGGTATTATACAGATAGTGGCCTGTCAGAAAAAGAGAAAATTTGACATTTAAAAATAAGAATTTTATGTCTCAAATAAAGACAATTGTTAATTAAAATAAAATAAGTATTTTGTTCATAGTGCCCTGTGAGAAAAAGAGAAATATTGACATATGTAAATAAGAATTTTGTGCCTCAAATAAAGATAATTATTAATTAAAATAAATATATATTTTGCTGATAATGATCCGTAAGAAAAAGAACAAAATTTGACATTTTAAAATAAGAATTTTGTGTCTCAAATAAAGATAATTGTTAATTAAAATAAAATAAGTATTTTGTTGATAGTGATATGTGAAAAAAAAGGGAAATTTTGACATTTAAAATAAGAATTTTATATCTTAAATAATGAATTCTTTTAATTAAAATAGAATAGATATTTTTTTAACAGTGATCTATTAGATGGAAAGTTAATTGTGTGTATGGCTATTAAGTATTATCCAATTTTATAAAATAAATTTTTAATTTTATTAAAATTTAAAAATATTTTATTTAATATTTTTAATAATAATAAATAAATAAAATTAATTAAATTTATCATAAAAATAAAATTAAATGTCAACATTGTATACTTTTATACACCAATAAATATTTAATATGATGATCATATACTATAATTAAACATTTTAATATATTTAAAATAATTAGGTAGAAAAAATAAAATAATAAATGAAAAGAGAAAGAAGAATGAGATGGTGAGTGAAAGAGTGAGAAGTGGATGAAAAAGTGAAAGTTGAAGTAAAGTGAATTAACTAGGAGATTAGGTTTTTACTATTTTAACCTTTTACAGGTGAAAAAAAATTAAAGTGAAAGGTATTATTGATAGTTTGAATGCATGTTCTATTAATTGTTAGATAGTTGATATCTAAAGCTTTCTTGAGTAATCATCAACTATGGATAGAAAATACCCTGCACCTGAGTGCGATGGGTTTCTTGCAGGTTCCCAAAGATCATCATGGATACAATCAAGAGATCCATTTGTTCTTTGTTGGTCTTTGTTGAACTTCACTCTGTATGCTTTACCAAATACACACGGTTCACAAAACTCCAGCTTTTCGAGCTTATCAACACCTAATTGATTCTGCTTGCTTAATCTGACTAGGTCTTTTTCACTGACATGTCCAAGTCTCATGTGCCATAACTGAGTCTTTTTCATGTGCTTCAATGATGCAATATCAGCGGAGCCACTTTTGACTTCAACTTCAAGGGAATACAAGCCTTGTTTCTTGATGCCTCTCAAGACTTCCTTCAACCCCTTCATGATTCTCAAGATACCAAGCTCTCTTTTGAAAATTATATCCTTTCTTTTCAAATTCGACCCCTTCACCTGTCAGCAACCTTATGGTTTCATCATGGAGCTTGTACCTCACAGATCCAATCCCTCTAATCCTGCAGGCTTTATTGTTTCCTAACAGTATTGATCCACCTTCTTGATCACATAATTCTTCAAACACATATTTGTTTGTAGTCTTGTGCCAAGTGCAACCTGAATCTATAATTCACTCCTTGCTAGAGTTTCTGCTCGAAACCACCAGGACATCAGATGATTCATAATCATCTTGAACAATGGTTGCATTGCCATTATCATTGCTATCACCATAACTCCTTGGCCTATTAGGAAGAACCTTTCTTGTATGACCTTCCTTCTTCTAGTGGTAAAACTTAATAAGCATCACCCACCATAATACTTTTTCGAACTTTACCTTCTTCTTCTCAAACTTTCCATCATTCTTTGAGAATTTTTCCTTTATTGACAAGCCTTCTCCAACTAAAGATAACTTCTGCTCCTTCCTCTCATTCAAGTCTTTAGAATACAAGTCCGGTTGAACTTATTCAAAGGTCGGGGACTCTCTTCCATACATGAGAGTATCTTTGAAATGCGAATGAAATCTTGGTAAAGCACACACCAACAACAATGCTTGATCTTCATTGTTGATTTTAACATCAATGTTTTCCAGATCAAGAATAATTTTATTAATATCCAACTGCTCAGTCTAGACTCTGTATTCACTAATCTTGAATTAATACAGAGCGTATTTCACATATAGGCGATTTACCAAAGACTTGGTCATGTACAAACCTTCAAGTTTGATCCAAACAGCTGCTACGATTTTCTCTTTCGAGACTTGCCTGAGAACTTTATCCCCAAGGCTCAGTATGATGATATTGTGGGCTTTCTTAATCATCATCGTCTTCTCCCTCCCTGTTAGGGCAACATCCATGTTTTCAAATCCCTTCAACGCTTCTAGTAGACTTTGCTGAATAAGAAAGGCACGCATCTTCAAGCGCCATAATCCGAAATCATTTTATCATGTGAATTTCTCAATCTCATACTTTGTTGAAGGCATATTGATCCACACTCACTGCACCACTTTGTTGAGAAATGAGTTCCAAGAATAAAGCAATATTGCAAGAACGAGAGAGTTTCTTGAGAAATTAATAAACCTTTGGATTCAATAAGAGAGGAGAGAGAAGAGATAACAAACATGGTTAAAAGATAATTTTCAGTCACTTTCACAAACAACGTTATTTGTTTACAAGTGAATGACCAACCACCTCTCTTTCAAAGTGAGAGAGCACAACCTATTTATAGACTACTAGTGTATGTATCTAATGTATGAAGAGTAAACCATTACATGACATACATAACTATTTCATACATGCTGAATACTACAATATATAGCTTCTTACCCCTCAGCATGAGCTAGCTCTAAATTTCATAACCAACCCTAAAAGCCTCTTACAACCCTTAATTACCAGGAGTTGTCATGTATTGTACATTTAGCAAGTACAAAAGTCAAGTGATTACTAAAATCAATCAAGACTCGACAGAACTTCATCTAAAATAAAATGATCAATCAAGACTCGCAAGTTTAATCAATATTAGTTGTTGTCTAATTAATATTATGTGTAACACAATTAAATTTTAATTTTAATTATGCATTGGAAGGCCAATTTACACGCTTTTGTCAAGGTAAATGATTCATTTGCTCGCTTTCCATTTTCCAACGTGAAATGCATGCATTATTGCACAGAGAAAATCGTAAAGTCACTTTGGTTACCAATGCAAACAATTCAAACCATCTAATATAAGTATCAACCATATGGAGTGTATATCCAACAACAAAATTCAGGATATCAGTAGAGCAAAAGCTACCATACTTTTCTTGTTTATTTTTCAATTTTATATTATTGTATGTGGTTTTCTTCATCGTCTGCTTCCATTTTGCCATCATCACCTTCTTCTGCTTCGCTATTTTAACTTACTTTGATTCTTCATCTAAGTTTTCATGGTTCATTTCCTTTTCTGTTGTTGTTGTTGTAATTTTTGGTGTTGGTGTATGTTAGTGTTATTCATGATTTTCGGTTGTTATTTACATCTGAGTAGCAACAGAAAAGTATTAAACTGATTTCCCGAATATGAATTTATTTTATTGGATAAACTGAGTTTCAAATCTTTTCCAATTTTGTTGTAGTTTTCTTCGTTGATGCTATAAACTGATATTCCTGACATCTGAAGTTATGTTATTTTGGAAACCGAGTTTCAAATGTTTTCAACTTTAACTATAACATATATATTTTTGAAATAACTTCTTTTATGGCGTCCTTTTTTAGTTTATGGTATAAAACCATATTTTCCATTTAAAATTTTGGGTTAAATATGTTTTTGGACGTCCCTATAAATATCTCAAGTTTTGACTTTTAGTCCCTATAAAAAAGTCATGTTTTAGTCCTTATAAAATTGGTTTTGCATGAAGTTTTGACTTTTAGCTATATATTCTTATAACATACACTTTTTTATACATTGGAATCAAAACTGCCTATGTGATCCTCGATATTTAAAATAAAAAAATGTGCAATCAAATTGATGAAAATATAAAGTGTTTGACTTTCTTCTTTCCAACAAGTCATGTAAAGTCTTATTTAAAATAAGTCTTATATTGGTTCTATTTTCAATGTTACATGTAGTGTTTACTGCTTCTTCTTCAATCCAAAAGTGTTTTTCAATATTTCTCTCATATATCATGATTCTTGTTATATCTTAAAGAAACTTGTTTTTACTTTCTACAACTTAATTTTGTTGTAGAACTTTTAGATGAGAAAAAATATGAGATATTTCATTTTCTTCACAAAAAATTTTAAAAGATTTATTTTTAAATTTACTACCATGATCACTTTTTATTGTATTAAATGGTAAAATATTTCTCATTTTGCACTTGTTTGCATAAGCTAATAATAAGCTAGAGAATATTGAATGTAATTTGTCCATATACTATAATCATGACTAATCGAAATCTTTTGAAAGTAATGGAATTCATAAAGAAGCATCTTGTCTTGTGATCATTTTGAAATCTGTATTTTGCTCAAAACTCATTTCTTTATCTACAACTTTACATGATTTTTCCATAATTTTTCTTCACAATTGGATGAGTTTGACTTCGACCCTATCAATAGGAGCAGAATGTGAAAGATAAAATATATTTGCATTATGATTAATGAGCTCCCACCTGCATTCAATATGTAAAAGATATCATTAAATAATTAAAATATAAAGTGACATCTAATTTATTTTACCTTGATATAAAACTTTAAAAGAAAAACATATTATATATCAAACACTATGATGAAACATTACTTGTATCCAATGGATAAATGATGAAGCAGAAGTGCTAGTTGAATTCTTGCTAGCATGTTTCCAGGGCATAGTCTTTGTCCAGCACAAAAAACTTGATATGTTCCAGGTTTTGCCAACTCCTAAGAATTTATAAATAAAATTGATAATTATAATATAAATTAATCAATAAAAAAATTAACTAATATGAAAAACCAAAATTAAAAAATAGTCAGCAAATGTATATTCCATCCACCAGGGTTGAAATACATGGGATCCCTAAAATTCTCTGGATCTGTGTGAATATAGCAAAGCATCGAAATTACTTTCCATCTCTTTGGTATCTGATAACCTACAAAATAAAAATTATGTTTTGTATCAATAAATATTAATGGTAAGTTTAATTAGATTATTATACAATAAAAAAGAAACCAATCAATACTACTTTAAAAATAAAAAATGAATAATATTTTTTTTCACAAATGTGACAATTATTTGAGAGCACATAAACTACAATTTTATATTTAAAACTAGACATTAATTCGTACAACCTCTAGTCAGTAATAAAACAAATTTATTTTTTTTGGTACATTTGATAATTAATATATTGATATATGAACTAGATAATATAATTATCAAATATTAAAAAAAATCAAATTTATTTATAATAGTAATCAAAGGACTGTAGTAATTTTATTCATTTTACTCTTCCAATGAGAAATTTTGTTTAAGTAAAAATATTATTTTACATTAAAAAATAGTGTAATGTATACGTTTTGGACAAGTGACAATAAAATACAAACAGATGAATAACTTTCACAAGAACTAGTCTACAACCTCATACCTTTATAATCAACTTCATTTACAACATTTTCTGTATATAATTATTAATTAATAGATAAAACCATTAACAAATATTTTTAACTATATAAATATATATATTTGCATAACTAGTGAAAAACCTTGTTTGTATATTTTAAATTTGAAAAATCTTTAGCTGTAATAAAATCTCCTTAATTTCCCTTTGTGAAAGCCATATTTTTTCCTACAATTGCAAACAAAAACAAAAATAAAATTAATAAATATAGTGACAAAAAATTAAGAGATTCATCTTAACTTAAACTAAGCATGCATAAAAATTAACAAGTCTTTTATATAAAAAAACTATCCCATAGCAATTTTAGCACATTTGGATACTTGGCAAGAAAGTAAATAGCCCACATGGACACAAGAGAAATAGAGATATATCCACCTAATACAAAATAAACAATGTTGTCTACAACTTCTTTGTCACTCAATTTGTTACCTTCATCGTCTTCAATTTGCATTAACCCATCCATCAAATCAAGTGCATCTACCTTATTTCCATTTTTTAATTTTCTCTTATTTAACTCCATCGAAAAAATGTCCTCAAGCTTTCTTCTACATCGAAGAGCATGGTGATATGCAAAACCAAAAATATTAATTGGATAAGCTCTCACACCTGGAAGGACGCCTTGATAGAGCTTATCCAAAGAGTTAAGAAAAAGGACTGGCTCCTTACCTAAGAAAAGTTTTCCAATGTTTTCAAATGACATCTGCATTTAATATTTCATAATTTATCTTCTTAAAAGCTTTTTGAGAAATTTCACATAAACTAGTAAAGGACCCGTGCGTTCGCACGGGTCACGCAAATTCAATATAGATAATAATAAAATATATAATAATATAAAATGCATATAAAAATTAGTTTCATTTAATATGAAATTCATATAATTAGGTAGTTAGATACCATTGTGTCCGCACGCGTACGTTATTGTTTAAAATATACCATTAGTATTCATTACCCCTGCGTTCGCATGGGTCGCGTAATAATATATCTAACCAATAATAATATTATTATGTAAATTGTTTTAAAATGTACCACATATAAATTCATTAATTATTATATTGTGTATGAAAATCCATTCTGATATTTAAATAATGATGTATAAAAAAAAATATATGTATTTGTTTAGAAATCAATTTATTTTAGGATAATAAATTTTAGCTTGTCAAAAATATACAACAAAAAATATATCAAAAAAGGGAATATATTATATTTTTTTGGCGAAAAATATAGAAGACAAAAAAAGCAATGTTTATAATTTAATCTTATAGATAATGTTAATTAATAATATAAATTAAAGCATATTATATAGTTTTCTTATGGTCAAATATGAATGAAGATAATTAATATTAAATTAAGTAGTAAAGGAATTGTAAAAAATAAATTCAGTTAATGTAATTAAAAATATATCGAATTCAATTTTGAAAAAAATCAAGTGAAGACCCAATTTAAATAATTCAATGTATTAAATTTTATCAAAATTAACATAATGATGTGTATATTGATAAAACGATATTAATTATTCCTTTGAAGAGATTAATATAATTATTATGTGGTCATCTAAAAAGCCAGTATACCAGTTTCCCACATTTTTGCATGTTTCCCTACTAAGTAATGATAATGTATGTCAAGATGTGTACTTTGGAAAAAGAAGACTAAGAGGTTGAAACGTTTCAGTATATAAGTGGATGAGAGGAACTTGAAATTAGGTTTTAATCTCAAAAGCGAAATCTACTCCATCGGTTGAACGAAAATGGGTACCTTCTCACAGGTTAAGAAAGCATGCAGGTTGTGGATTCTTTTCTTCTAAATGCAATATACTGCTTGATTTCATCAACATCTTGCCTCTCAATGGGATTTCCATTTTCACTCATGACGATTGCAGCGGTTATTCGATCATAGCCTTTGTTGATGTATTTAAACAAATATTTTATGGATGTACTTTGATTGCACCATTCCATATTAATATGAGTTTTAAACTTCAACAACAATTTTGAATTGTAGGGAACAACAAATCTATTGTCAACCTCTATACCATTCCTAATGGCAGTGTGACCGTTGTCCCTTCTTTTGTAAACCGGATAACCATCTTCATCGACGACTGTATCTTTGCGGAAGTCCTTAGGAAAGTATTTGGAACATTTACCTTCCTTCATGCATTGCGAATTCCGATTTGCGTTTCCGCATGGTCCGTGAATCATGTGGCTTTTGACCAAATTATATAACTCACCGTCTGTATCCTTGTTAGGAATTTCAGCGGATATGATCCGGTCAATATCAGCAGGTGTTGGATATTTGCTGGAGGGATGAAGGAATATCAAAATGTGAGCGTGAGGCAGACCTCTTTTCTGAAACTCGATGGTGTACATATCTACAACAAAATATAATGTATGAATAATGATATTTCAGAATCACAATAATATATATCAACGCTTTAAATGAAACAGTACTTACACGCAAGAACTTTGCCCATCATACTTTTTTTGTCAAATCTGACAGTAGCTCATCGAATTTCATCTTAAATATTCTTGTAATGAGGTCCGGACGATCTGATGGTTTAAGATTATTAGAAGCAAGTACACGTTGCAATTCTGGCCAGTTGGGATTGCACGTAAACGTTATAAATAGATCAGGAAATCCAACATAACTACGAATTGCCATTCCATCAAAGTAGAGTTGATCCATGTATCTGCGACTACCAACGTACGATGAAGGAAGGACAACCCTTTTACCTGTGTTTGCACCATCGGTCTGACCATTGCTTCTGGCATCTGTTAGATAGCTATACTTTCCAACTCGAAGTTTAGACTGATTTTTTCTTAACCATCGAAGTCTCTCAGATTCCATCATTGTAAAACCATCAACCAAAAACTGTTGAAATAGCCTTCTTGATCTGAGAATTGTTTGGGCCTCATTCTTTCTGTCTTGAATACAAAATGCAAACCACTCTCTAATTGTAAGCCTATTTATTTTAGTTGCCTGCTCCCACTGAACATCCTCAGTGTCTACTACTACATCCGATGAATCTGAATTAGGTCTATTATGTGAATCTTTATTTCGATGTCTAATGTTAGGCCTGTAACCATCTTCGCCATAAGGGAAAAGCAATGGATATTGAAATCCCAAATATGATGTATGATATTCATCTATTCTTTGAAGTTGTCCAGATTGTTTGTGCATTATTATGTCCCTCTTCTCAGCAGTGTTGACGTCACCAACAATTAGAGCAGCAACTTCTGAAACAGTTGGTTGATTGTAGATTCTTCCATCGGTTCTTCGCTCAGAAATAAGACGAAGCTTTAGGTCAGAAACATTGTCTTCAGAAAGAATATCCCTTGCCATCTTAAAACTTTGTGCATGAACATTGTGTTGATATAACATAGAAGAGAGTTTTTTCACTATGTTAACATCTATTCCGTCTTTTGTTCTGCAAATTATAACAACAAAACATGGAATGTCACTCATATGTCATACAACATATAATATTATTATACATGAATTAGTAAAGAAACATACTTGAATCCTTTTACTCTATGATGTATCTCATGTTCTGTATCAAATATATATAGCTGTGCAAATCGGGGATTTTGTCCTGGTAATGGTAACATGCTACCTATACGATGACATGATTGTCCTTGAATTCTATAATTCGGAGGACTTCTACCATTGTTAAAGCGGTTGTCCATTTTAGCACCCGGAGAAGTAAATGCAAACATCATATTGAAAAGGCGTATTTGCTGTTGAATTTTTTTTGATTCAGGGCTTGTTTGATCAAACAACAATTTTTGCAAAATTTCCGGAGGTTCTCTCAATAGAGGAATTTGAACTTTACCATCTCCGCAACACATTGTGAACTTGGGATTTAGAGATTGTCGATATTTGTTCTTCCTTTCTAAATACCACATTTTTGCACAACATTTTGGACATTCAAACACTGGATCGCCTATGTCGTAACAATCTCCTAAATAAATGCGTATCTAAGTTAACAACTAAAATGATGATTGACAATAAAACTTAACTCAAAATAATTACATTAATGTTACAAAACCTGTTGCTAGGGCATTGACAGATACAATATCAGTGTCCATATCATCTTCATCTTCTTCCATAACCATACTGTGATCTGAGCTCCAACCTTTGTAATACAACACATGCAAAGTTTATTAGAAATATGTAAAGCTTTACATTCATAAGAATGTACATTACCACAAATAAATCATACTCTCTGAAGAATCATCGTGCATATTATCCTCTTCACTGTCATCTTCAAAAAGTTCATTAATTTGAGGAGTTGGTTCTGTTGAATTTTTTGAAGAAGTAGAACCAAAATCACCAACAACGTTATCAAACCTCCTCTTTAAATTCGTCCCTATATTATTAATGTTCCTGCAAGTAACGACTCTTGATCGTTTTTTATTTGAAGAAGTTGAAAGACCGTTCATCACTGAGGAGGCATGAGTTTTGTGCAAGCTTGTTAAAACCGATTTGCTTGAACTTGGAATGTTTGGAGAGATAGTAGAAAGTGGTATTCTGGTTTAAGGAGTATCGTGTCTACTAATAGAGGCAGTTTTTCCTACGTTCTCTTTCTGCACTCCATTCATCTTCTTTGCTCTCTTGAACTCGAGCTGACGTTTACGATGAAGTCTTGCTTCTGCTGATCTTTTTTTGTTCAACACATTGCTAAACCATTTATCTTCAAGCGCTTTTTGTTTCTGTTCATCCATATTTTTGGTATTTTGATATCTTTAGACAGTATTTGAAACAAATACTTATGATGAATAAAAAGACATGATACACGTATGCTTAAGAGTTCTGCGTATGAAATAATTATAGTAGGAATAGGAGCTGGTTTTCGCAGTCATGTTTCTTCTAAAACATCCTTTCATATGAACGCTTAACAAAGTTAATAATTAATCTTTCTCCTCCACACTTCTATTTATGTAATGGTAATGATTATTATTGCTGGTATTACACGTTAAGTGCTGTTAAAATCTCAAAGCATGATAAAAAGCAATTATGATTGTCTAAAACTTGAAAGAAAGAAAACTCGTGACCAATCGAAAGCATGCAACTTTTGAATTGGGTGAATAAATGTATTTATTAAAAATGAGATGTTTTTAAAAAAACAGATCATAAATAATGGTATAGCAAAGTTATAATGCTTTCTGATAAAAAAAAATTGTTGAAATTATCAGTATGAGCCATTATTTAGAAAAATAAATATGTTCAGTGAATATCAGCATCAGAGCTGCGGCATCTATTTGAAATCATATATTTGAATATAGTTGGAATATGAAATAATATAATTATGAATAGCTATGTGACAATACAGTTTTTGTTGAAATCGCATATTATAATATGTACAGTAGTGTGACAATGTATGTTGTATTAAGCATATAGATCAACCATAAGTTCAAATGTTTCAACTGATTTATTCAAATAAAATCTGGATATGTAATTAAATACAACATGTTTAAAATACTATTAATTTTAACTTGTCAAAAAATGATAAACATTTTTAATCATACAACACAATTAAACACAATAAAACAGTAGTAACAAAAACACAGCATAAGCATTTGACTAAAACATACTTCACTAATTTAAATTTGCAGTTAAATACCATGTGACAGTACAAATAAGCAGTGCTTGTCCAAAAGCCATAACAACAAATACAACCCAATTAAGTTAAAAAGTCAAAAAAATACAGCATCCAATATTAAACAAAATATAAGTCCCAGCAAATAGTAAGTCTATCAAGTCTTCAAGCATTTGGTTCAATCTTCACTTTTTTGGGTGGTTTGGTTCCTGAGTATTGAGTAAGCCCTAAAACATGACAATCCGAATCTTCGGCATCAACGGCATGAGAGACGCTCTTTGAAGGGGTATTGGCCAAACTCTTGTCTGGATCATTTTCTCCAAATGCAGATAACGACTCCTTCAAATGTAATAAACGTCTTTAGTAAACATGGAGAAAAAAATAGTTGATCTCTCGGTGAACATCAAAAAATAAGAAATAACATACCATGGAAGTTTCAACGTGATCAGCAACAGCATTTTGCGTGACAGGAATACTATGAGCCTGGGTTTTAAATTTTAAGAAATTAGTAATACAGTTGGAATTCATTAATTTAAGTTATTCATGCAGTTTTTACTATATTGTCAAACCTCATTAGCAATATAATCCTTTTCAATTTGGTTGACAAATTCTTCATCATACGACAACTTCCAAACAGATGCTTGCCCAAAGGTTGGCTGTACCTTAGCTCTCAAAGCCATTTTCTTTTCCAGTAAGATGTCAAGCTCATCAGGATAAACCATGGGATCATCTTCACCATTCTAAAATTGAAATTACATGTTAGATAGATATAATTTTTCTTAATAATGAGCGAATATAATAACAACCTACCTCCAACATTGATTTATGCATGCTATCAGCAGATTGTCCTATTATATGCTCACAGTCGGCATCCCAAAAGACAAATCGGAACTTTGATTCACCGTCACAAACGTATATATCAACTTTGTACCTGTTAGATAATACAGTTGATTAAAATGAGTGATCATAACCATAAAGCATTAAAATGTTACAAATACATAATATTATAACAAAAAACCTTGGTATGGGTTTGTTAACATTTTCGCCACAGACACACTTGTATGGATTGTTCAAATCAGTAGCCTTGACAGAGCACTTTGTACAACCATAGTAGAACCAACCATGCTTGGATACATAAAATTTAACAGTAGTTCCAATGGTCACACATAACATGTCCTAAGTAAAAAAAATAATTAGAATTCCATATAGATAACTGCAAAATCACTTGATCTGAGATTTAGCAAATGATGAAAAACACTTGTTTTGAGATATACTTGTTTGATTTTGGTTAATTCACTCAAAGGAATGCACTTTGCCTTATGAACAAATTTTTCAAGTGTTGTAAACTGAGATCCACCGGACCAAAGAGACATAGATTTGGCAGATTGGGAAGGCTTTTGATTTTGCTCATTTGCAGGCAGCCTAAAATATTAAAATAAAAAGCGTGTCATAAACTGGTAACAACAACAGTAATTAATAGAAATTGAAAACTGCAAAAAGTTAATACTTTGATAAAAACTCGGAAATCTCAGGGATGTCTTCATTGATCAGCAGCTTAGAACCACTCCATGCATTGGATACTAATTGCAGGACAATCAAATAACAGTTTAAAACATTGTTAAAAAAATGAGATAGGGGAAAGAAAAGAAGAAAAAACAAACAAACCCTGGGATTCCTTTATCATTGCATGGGTTAGTATGACGACAATAGCACCGCTATTATTTGGGTCATTGTAGTAATCCAAAAACTTAGATCCATAGCTCTCCCATAATGTGCAGCTAACAATGTTACCACTAAGATTTAAAAAAAAGCTAGTTAATAAAATCATACATCGAAACATTCATATCTGAAGGAGTATTTACTGAAGAAAATATACCTCAAATCTTTCAGACTGAAGGCAACAAATGTCTTCTTCCCGGGCGTGTTTGATTGCGTATTGTTGATCTCATGCACAACACCTATAATATTTGCAAAGATTTATAATATATCAAAAGTGTTAAAAGTAGATAGATTCCTATAAAAAAAGTGAGGTTAATACATTTGTCTACCTTCAAGTCTGTTTAGTTGACAATTGCCTCCATTAATTTCATAAAAGTCTTTGAAATAATACTTTCGAGGAGGAATATTTTGAACATCCATGTGTTTCATGGTCGTACCACCAAGGAAGACAAATTTTTTAGAATGGTCACAAAGCTTCCACTGAAAATCGTTATCAAATACAGTGCCGTTGTTTATTATGCAAGTCATATTTTCTTGAATTCTTGGTTTCCACTTATGTGTGTGATCAGCACGAATCAAAACTTGAATTCGATCACCCTACGAACAACGGTAGAAAATGGTTAACACACAATAACATATTTTTAATGTATACAAAACAAAAGATACAAAAATACTGAAACAAATTTACCGCAGCATCCATGATAACCATCTCCAGATGTTCAGCACCCTTACTGTTAACGACGCTCCATAAATCAATAATACGAACAGCCAGTCTCCACGTCTCCTTCTTGTCGGTAATGTCTTTGATGGAGTCAAATTTTCGACTCATGTTCTGGAAAAAAATGAAAAACAGCAAACTTAATATAAGATTCGTGTAACATGGAGAGGGAAGCACATTAACTCGTGAGAAAAAAAACCTAAAAATCGTGAGGCTGAAAGAATGGGAGATGAGCAAGATGTAATGGGTTGTACTTTAGGGTTTGCAAGCTGATAACAAAATCCATCATATATAGAGATGATTGACATAAGGTTATAGGGTTTTTCAGAAACCAAAGTTAAAAAGCGTGCAACAGGTTTCCCTGTGCTCAAGAAAGTTTTCCACAATTCCAATAAAAATCTGTCAAGACATTATTAATTATGTAAGAAAATGGACAATTGAAAACTTATGAAATGATGAAAAAAATCTACTCATTAATAAAAGTATTATAGGAGATACAATTACCGCTACGTCCCCGAAAATCACCTTCAAATTGGTGAATATAGGTATATTGAAAGAATTTCATATGTCATGTACTTTATTATATTAAAAGTAGATATTACATGGAATGCATGATTGAGATAAGATTATAACTATATAATTCTCTCAAATCCTATTAATGTCTGAAAATACCCTTATCCAAAAGATAACTTCCAAATGCACCCGTCCCATGTAGCTCATGTAATTCCACTCAAAAAATGACTAACTATTACCAGTGGAAAAACTGCATGTGTGTCCATATGAAATTATAAATCTTAAAATATTTATGTGCATTATTGTAGGAAATTCTAGAGTAAAATATGCAGGAAATTCTAATGTTCGGAAGTTAACTTTCAGACGCACTTGTTCTATTTTGAACTTCTGGTACAAGTACTTGCAAAATATATGGCAAGTATATATTAAAGAAATGTTAAATATTATCAAAATTGCGAAATTTGTTGCAAAAAATGTTATGATACATTCAGAAGATAACTTCACACGTGACGAAGCAACATTTTTAAATTTTCATAATATTTTAAAAAATTATATTGAGCAATCTTGCAATAGTAATGCTCCTCCCAAATATTGGTGAGAATATGTCAAATTGAATGACAAAGATCTATAATATAAATCTACTATAATAAATAGAAGTTTGATACATATCAAACCTCCTTCCATACCTCTTTTGATATCTAATTAGAAAGATTTTTTCATGGGCTAATATAGCATAATCATTATTAGTTGTTGTCTAATTAATATTATGTGTAACACAATTAAATTTTAATTTTAATTATGCATTGGAAGGACAATTTACACGCTTTTGTCAAGGTAAATGATTCATTTTCTCCCTTTCCATTTTCCAACGTGAAATGCATGCATTCTTGCACAGAGGAAATCGTAAAGTCACTTTGGTTACCTCTGTAAACAATTCAAACCATCTAATATAAGTATCAACCATATTGAGTGTATATCCAACAAAATTTAGGATATCAGTAGAGCAAAAGCTACCATACTTTTCCTGTTTATTTTTCAATTTTTTTATTGTTGTATGTGGTTTTCTTCATCGTGTGCTTCCATTTTGCCATCATCATCATCTTCTTCTTCTTCTGCTTCTTTTTTTTAACTTACTTTGATTCTTCATCTAAGTTTTCATAGTTCATTTCCTTTTATGTTGTTGTTGTTAATGTTTTTGATGTTGGTGTATGTTAGTGTTATTCATGATTTTTGGTTGTTATATACATTTGAGTAGCAACAAAGAGTATGAAACTGATTTTCCGAATATGAATTTATGTTATTTGATAAACTGAGTTTCAAATCTTTTCCAATTTTTTTTTAGCTTTCTTCGTTGATGCTATAAGCCCAGATTCCCAACATCTGAAGTTATGTTATTTTAGAAATAGAGTTTCAAAGGTTTTCTATTTTAATTATATATATATATATATATATATATATATATATATATATATATATATATTTGAAATAACTTCTTTTATGGTGTCCTTTTTTTAGTTTATGGTATAAACCTAGATTTTCCATTTAAAATCTTGGGTTAAATATGTTTTTGATCCCTATAAATATCTCAAGTTTTGACTTTTAGTCTCTATAAAAAAATGTCATGTTGTAGTCCTTATAAAATTGGTTTTGCATGAATTTTTGACTTTTAGCTATATATTCTTATAACATACATTTTTTTGTAAAATGAAATCAAAATGCCTGCTTGGTCCTCGATATTTAAAATAAAAAATGCGAGTCAAATTGATGAAAATATAAAGTGTTTGACTTACTTCTTTCCAGCAGGTCATATAAAGTCTTATTTAAAATAAGTTTTATATTGGTTTTATTTGTTAAGAATACTGAATACAGAGAGATAGAAGAGACTGATAGTATATTGTTTCTCTTAGAAATGATTGATGTTCTTACATTTCATATACCAAGGAGTGATATATATAGTGTTATGATATTGGCTACTACTATACATGTTATTGTTAAAGGTTTGAAAAATTGTGTATACACTATTCATTAGTATTTCAAAATAGTAGTAATAATAATTACTTATTATTATAGCACTCCCCCTTTTTGAAATATTTGTCGCAGTGCTCCGTTGAAGTCTTGTTGAGATGAATCCTATGGAAACATAAATCGCCTTGTTAAAAACCTTATTAGGAAAAACTCATTGGGATAAAAACCTTAATAAGGGAAAAAGAGTACAACATTATGCTCCCCCTCAACAGAACACATATAGCTCTTCTTTAAAGATCTCGAAGGTGACGCATTCCAATATTTTGTACATGTTTCTTGAAAATTGATGTAAGAAGTGCCTTTGTAAAGAGATCTGCCACGTTATCACTTGAATGAATATACTTAATATCAACCTCTTTGTTTCTTTCAAGTTCTTGTGTGAATGAGAAAAACTTCGGAGGGATATGCTTGGTTCTGTCACTTTTTATGTAACCTTCTTTCATCTGGGTAACACATGCCGCATTGTCTTCATACAAAATTGTTGGATTATTATCAATTGGTAACCCAAACGCTCCCTGGATATGTCGAGTTACCGATCATAATCATCTACACTCTTTGCTTGCTTCATGAAGGGCAATTAATTATGCATGATTTGAAGAAGTTGCTACAAGTGTTTGCTTTTGCGATCTCCATGATATTGCAATGTTACCATATGTTAATATATATCCAGTTTGTGATTTAGCATTATGTGGATCTGACAAATATCCTGCATCTGCATAACCAAGCAAAACTGGTTTTGTATTGTTAGAATAAAATAAACCAAGATCAGATGTACCTCGAAGATATTGAAATATATGTTTTATTCCTTTCCAATTTCTTTTTGTAGGGTATGAACTGAGTCTTGCTAGTAAATTCACTGCAAAAGCTATATCGGGTCTTGTATAGTTAGCAAGGTACATGAGTGCTCCAATGGCATTAAGGTATGACACTTCTGAGCCAAGATCTTCTTCATTACTTTTCTTAGGCCTAAAGGGATCTTTTTCAATATTAAGTGTTCTACCCATCATTGGACTACTCAAAGGATTTGCCTTGTCCATATTGAACGTTTTTAATACCCTTTCTGTATAATTTGATTGATGTACCAATATACCATTTTTAGTATACTCAATCTGTAAACCAAGGCAGAATCTAGTTTTTCCCAGATCTTTCATTTAAAATTCTTTTTTTAAATAATTTCTCGCTTCTCTAATTTCTTTATTAGTCCCAATGATATTTAAATCATCAATATAAACAACAATTATTACAAATCCGGATATTGTTTTTCTTATAAAAACTAAGGACAAATAGGATTATTCTCATAGCCTTCTTTAAGTAAATATTCACTTAGTCTATTGTACCACATGCGCCCTGATTGTTTTAACCCATACAATGACCTCTGCAACTTAATTGCATACATTTCTCTAGGTTTTGATGTCTCAGGCATTTTAAATCCTTCTGGGATTTTCATGTATAAATCAGTATCAAGTGATCCATATAAATAAGCAGTAACAACATCCATAAGATACATATCAAGATTTTTAAATACAGATAAACCAATTAAATAACAAAAGGTAATAGCATCCATAACAGGAGAATATGTTACCTCATAATCAATTCCCGGTAGTTGGTAAAAACCTTGTGCAATGAGACGAGCTTTGTATTTGACAATCTCATTTTTCTCATTTCGTTTTCTTACAAAAACCCATTTATACCCGACCGATTTCACATCTTTTGGTATAGCCATAATAGGGCCAAATACTTTTCGATTTTTAAGAGAATTTAACTCAGTATCTATTGCTTCCTTCCAATTTTTCCAGTCATGTCTATTTTGACATTCACTCATACTTCTTGGCTCTGGATCATCATTTCCATTTATAATTTCACATGCAACGGAGAATGAAAGTACTTCATCTATATCCATACCTTTTCGGTTCCACAAAATTCCTGTATCATCATAATTAATTGAAAGCTCAAGATCATTCTTATTTTTAGTTTCATCATCAATGATCACATTTTCATCATCTTGTGCTTCTTCGAGAGCACGCTTTTCAATTATGGATTTATCATTATCTAGTGTCTTTTCAAGATCACTTTCAATCAAATTCACCTTTTCTATTCCCTTTCTTTTTCGGGGATTTTTGTCTTTGGATCCCATAGGCCGACCACGTTTCAAGTGTGCCTTAGATGTACTTGCTACATTATTTTGATTTGAAACCTCAATTTTAGCAGAAACATTTATAGCTAGTACATGTGACTTTGTTACTCTTTTTAAATCAATAAATGAATCTGGCAATTAATTTGCTAAATCTTGTAAGTGGACTATTTTCTTTACATTTTCTTCCCATGATCTGTTGTGTGAGTCCAAATGTAATAAATGAGGTACATACCATATTATGTCATTTTCTAGTTTGTTATCCTCTCCTCCTAAAGTTGGAAATATTGTTTCGTCAAAATGACAATCAGCAAATCTTGCCTGAAAAACATCACCTGTTAAAGGTTCAAGATATCTAATACTAGATGGTGATTCATACCCCACATATATACCTAACCTTCTTTGAGGTCCCATCTTTGTTCTTTGTGGTGGTGATATTAGGACATATACTGCACAGCCAAATATCTTTAAATGAGAAATATTTGGTTCCTTACTAATTGCAAGTTGAGAAGGGGTATGTTTATGATCAACCCTTGGCCTTAGACGGATAAGTGTTGCAGCATGTAAAATTGCATGACCCCAAACAGTAGATGGTAGTTTAGTTCTCATTATTAATGGTCTAGCAATATATTGAAGACGTTTGATTAATGACTCAGCTAAACCATTTTGGGTATGTACATGAGGAACATGATGTTCAACAATAATACCAATTGACATGCAATAATTATTTAATGATTCAGATGTAAATTCACCAGCATTGTCAAGTCTAATTTTCTTTATAGTATAATCAGGAAATTGAGCTCTAAGTTTAATTATTTGTGCAAGAAATTTTGCAAATGCCATATCACGACTTGACAATAAGCATACATATGACCATCTACTAGATGCATCAATTAATACCATAAAATACCCGAATGGTCCTGACGGTGGATGGATAGGTCCACGTTGTCATACCCCAATTTTTGACCTAAGATACCACCTCATATCATAGCATATGCATCATTTGCATCTCTAACAAATTGCATAGCCTGTGTTTGTTACTTGTGACTCAGCAGGTTTTAAACAAGAAATCACTCATCAGTACAAGCAACAATCAATTAGGGTTTTGTTCCCCCTTCATCTCAAATGAATCATCTTCATCAACAATCAACATTTGGTCCCCAGAGATTCATTTCAACAAGCTCAAAGGCACTGAATCAACCAAATTAGGGTTTTGACTGAAGATAGCATACTCCTGACTTCTGCTCAGGATTTGACCTAATGACTTGGGACATGACCTCAAGACCCCAAGTACATCATTTTGGCCTAATCTATTGACTCAAGACATCTCCTACACAAGGATTGATCAACAGTGAAATTTCAAATCATCAGATTAGGGTTTTTTGAACTATCAAGGACTGAAATCAGGGATCACATGTGGGAAACCCTAAAAATCCCCAGGAAGTCAATCAAAGGTTTCAATCATCTTCAAATAATCCCTATGACAACATCCAATGGAAATTACATCTCAATTCAAGATCCACAGTCATCAATCTCATCAGGTCGACAATTAGGGTTTTTGACCTAATTCACTGAACAACTGACTTTTTAATCAGAACATGGTGCCATAAATTAAAACATGGCTCAAGGTCCTCCAATAACTCAATATGATCCATTCATACCATTCATTTGGTGAGGATAGCTTGGTTCATTTAAAATCTCCAGAAACGCGATTCGTCTGAAAAAGTCAACTGCACAAGATCACCATTGACTTTTGGGGAATTTTGGTCAACCTTGACTTTTGAAGTTTTGAATCATCAATATATGATGTATGAATTCATTTGATCAAGAAAAATCAAGAAAATCAATCAAGAATCAAAAAGTCAAAAGTTTGACTTTCATACTTAGAAAAATTTCTAAAGTGTTTTTTAATGGTTTTTTCCATACTTTGGAAGGGAATAACTCAAAATTTCACCTACAAACTAAAAAAAACTTCCAACATGAAAGTTGTATATTTTGATCCAATGAACAACTTTGTCACATATAATTGTTTTCCATAAGATCAACCATTTAAGAGATATGGAGCTTCAAAGTTGGTACCTTTTGAAAATTTCACTTAAAAACTCATTTTCTTCAAAGTTCATGGATCTTTTTCACCCATTTCCTTAAAGGTCTTGAAGAAATTTTCAACTAGGGTTTTGAAGTACATAACATGAGCTTTCCAAAATGTCCAAGAGCATGAAAAAATATGGAGTGTAGCCATGGTTTTGAATTTTGTCATTAGAGGTCATTATGCATGAAATTTCAAGCCATTTTCACAAAGTTCTTACACTACATGACCTATAATCCAAGTGATGACACACCAATGCAATAATTGGAAGATATTTTTCTGGTTTGAGATCAGAATGGAAGAGGATAAGAAGCTTGAGATTTAACCATGGTTTAGTCACTTTTAACCATTTGCATTTAATGTGAAAGATTCCATTTTATCTCTTAAGCCAAATCATCATTCTTGGATCAACTTGCAAGGGCTTTGTATTCAGAAAGCTTGGCCTATAAATAGAGGTTCAAATCACTTCCAAAATCACACCAAAACCTCACAATTATAGGTTTTCTCTCTTCTTTCTTGAATTGCAAGTTTCATAGTTCTCAAAGAGGTAGAAAACTCAACTTCCAAATCCTTGAAGTTATGGCCAAAGTGATGGTTCTAACATCTCATAAACATCATATGTGATGTGTCTGATCCATCCATACACCCCAAAAACACCAAAAACTCAGAATCACTACCTCACTTCTCAAATATGCATAACATAAGCCTTATCATGCCAATTTTCATTCAAGCTCAATTCTGTCCAATCTAACCATCCAAACACATCCCATATACCATATATGAACTATCCCAACCATCATTCATGATCTGAAACACCTCCATAATCAGATTCGATCCTCACTCCAAGCAACTGCAGATCGGGTCCCATGGCTATGCTCAGATGAATTCAGTTCACTCCAAGCATCCAGACATGTTCCATAATCATCATTGAAGCTATCCAGATCATTGCAAAGCATCTGTAACACCTCTATTGAAGAATTCAATCTCCAGTTTTGCCGTTTTTGAAGGTAAGCCTCATGAACTTCAAACTCATACATACATGCATCATAAATGAAAAACTGATTTACCATCTTGTTTCTGCACACATGAGGATCATTAACCCTCAATCAATTGCATCATAACTTGCACATACACGATTTCAGAATGAATCATAGAATTAGGGTTCTTCGTGTTCATCAGAGAATCAATGGCCCTAGAGTGAAAATAAATGAAATTAAATGGTACCATCATGTTCCTTGTGAAAAAACGAGTAAGATAGACCCTTCACTTGATCAATTTGGTTCAGTTTCAGAGATTTTCAAATTCAAATGGGGATGGTGTTCTTGGCGCCATTTTTTGCGAAGGAAATTCAAAAATTGAGTTTGAAATATAATCAAATTTTTGCCTTTGTTAATCAGACCACGCGCGTGGTCCAGTTGGTTATGTTTTTGAGTGGTGAGCATGAGGTCGTGGGTTCAACACCCTTAGGGACCAAAACCTTTTTTTAAACACTTTTTTTTCTTATTTTTCTTCACAACTTCATCAATTATTTTAACCTATCAAATTAACTCATTTTTTATTCATTTTTTACACACTTCTTATTTTATATATGTGTTTTATGAATATCAAAAAAAATCACAAAAAAATATTTATTTAATACATTTTTAATTAAGTTTAAAATGACATATTTTTAAGTGTTTTTAAATACTTTAAATATTGTTTTTCATTTGATTTTTCAAACTTAATCATTTGTAAATATTTTGTGACCAAACCCTAATTATTTAGGTCTTAATTAAGCATGAAATTTGTTTTTTATCTTAATTAAGTTGACTTTTGTCAAAATTCAAACCGTTTTAAAACAAGCGATCATAGTTTTTTCAAAACGATAAACCTTTTCTTTTTTTTGGTTTTCTTTTCAAAAGAAACTATTGATTAAATCTTTTTTTTTGGATTGATCAATTGATTTTCAAACATGGGCCTCCATGTAGGTATAAGTCCCGAGCCCTTTTGTACATACCCATTCCTTTTTCTTTGTACAGTTTTTCTTCAAACAGAAAACTTCTTTCAAAACAAAACTTTCAAACAATTTTAAAACGACGAAACCTTGCGTCTGTTAATAAAACAATCAACCATGTTTTGTAAATAAAACATGGGCCTCCACATAGGTATAAGTCTCATTCCAGTACATGAAATTAGGTATTTCATTGTACGCCTTTTGTACATATCTCGTTCAATTTGTTTTTTAGCCCCGAACAACAGATCAAAAATGAAGGTTTTCTTTAAATCTTCCCAAAAATACCATGGGCCTCCATGTAGGTATAAGTCCCAAGCCCCTTGTAAATACCTGTTTACATAGCTTTGAATAAACTCAAGTGGGGCTCTCCCCGAGTATAAGTCCCGAGCCCCCGTGTATACAAATGGATCATGCTCACAGGTATATTTCCTTCATAAACTCCATTATATACACACACTTTGTCATATATATGTATAACTGTTCATATTTGTTCATGTACTTGTTCATATTTGCTCGTACTTGTTCATATTTGTGATTGTGTTATATACTTGTTCAACTTAGTACAACACTAGGTTCCCCATAGCCTCCTATTGGGCTTCGTGCAAAGAATCTCCCTAGTTTAGGTTAGGACATAGAGTATGGTTTCCCGGTGAAATCGCTCTAAGAGCTCAAACCAACTATACCATGCCTCCCCTTGGGCTTCGTACAAACGAGTGACCCTCCCATAGCCTCCTCTTGGGCTTACAATGCAAGGACCCTCGATTGTCCCTCCCATAGCCTCCTCTTGGGCTTACAATGCAAGGACCCTCGGATAGCCTCCTCTTGGGCTTCGTACAAGGACCCACGGGCTTCTTATAAGCATCCCCAATATCCAAATCAAATACCCTAGGAGATTAGACATTTATCATCTCTATGATAGGAGTATCTCTTCTATATCATCACAAACAATCAATCAATCAATCAATCAACTTAACTTTTTTGCCACAAGGTTGGCTAATCAATCAAACCTTTTTGCCACCATACTGGCTGATTAATCAAAGTTTTTGTCACAAGGCTGACTTCATTGAAACTTTTGCCACAAGGCTGGCTGATTAATCAAAACTTTTTGTCACAAGGCTGACTTCATTGAAAGTTTTTGCCACAAGGCTGGCTAAAAAGCATCTTTATCATTCTAAGCACCATAAGTGGCATGGCCCAGGGCTTATAATGAAAAGATTTTCAAACAAAATCAAACAGATGTATGTGATGATATAGATTAGTTACA
Organism: Vicia villosa; assembly: GCF_029867415.1. Lineage (NCBI taxonomy): Eukaryota > Viridiplantae > Streptophyta > Magnoliopsida > Fabales > Fabaceae > Vicia > Vicia villosa. The sequence continues at coordinate 189,337,415 of NC_081182.1, read as the reverse complement.
TCGAACATTTAGATGACATTTGTCTCTTTTCCTTTGCTTCCACTAGCATAAGTGGGAACTACGATTGCTCTGACTTTCTCAACATCCCTTTGAGAATACGTAGGCACAAGGTCGTATCCTTGGCGAGCAAAACTTCTCCCTCAAACCATTCAAACCTTAGCACCCGTAGACCCGAGCTACAGATGCTCTGATTCCCTCTAAGGGATATGTATGCAGAGGATCGCGATGATCTTTGCGAGCATAATCAAACAAACACCTTAGGTCCCACCTCTTTCAACAGAACCTCTCAATAACATGGAATGAAAAACATAGAAAAAAAACCTATAGAGTACTATAGATACGTTGGGTGCTAATACCTTCCCTTCGTATAACCAACCCTCTTACCCAAAGATCTCTCCCCCACTTTTTAAGGTTATTGCAGCTTTTTTCCTTTTCCTACTTTGGAAACAATAAAAAGTTTGGTCGAAACAAAAGAAAAATCATTTTTTGAGCACTCGAGCCCAAAGAAGGCATCAGGTGTCTCATCCCGAAAAAAGATAACGATTTTTCCCCGCGACACACGTATGTCTCCTTGAATTCTTTCAAGAAATGCAGTTGATTCTGTCTGAATCTTGCCCGGTGAATGCTTTGTTATTAGTTTGCCAAGAGAGCAAGCTTCACACGGTCTATAATCTTGTGTAAGTTTTAAACTTTTCAATTGATGACCATGTGTACTTTCAACTATTTTACACATCATTGTTGAACTAGGGTGACCTAAATGGTCATGCCATAAAATCACAATTTTGGGATCTTCTTTTACTACTAAATTGCATTCAATTTCATGTATATATGTAATGTAATCCAGAAGGCAATTTTGGTAATTTTTCTAAAATTTTCTTCTTTCTTGAAACATTATAAGTAATATTAATGTATTTCATATTACCTTCAGTTGCAGTTTCAGTATCATATCCTTGACGATATATGTCATTAAAACTCAACAAATTTCTCTTTGACTTTTGAGAGTATAAAGCATTATTAATGACAAATTTTGTCCCATTTGGTAATACGAACATAGCATTACCTGTTCCTTCAATTAAATCTGCAGGACCTGAGATTGTATTTATTATACCTTTAGTGAGATTTATTTCAGTAAAATATTTCTTACTTTTGAGGATTGTGTGTGTAGTTCCACTGTCCGGAATGTAAATGTCTTTGACATGTTCCATGTCTAACCTTCTTAAAAATAAAAATAAGATTAAATACAGTAAATTAACAACATATTTAACATTATTATTTCATACAAACTTAAGATACACCTTAACAACATACAAATTGTTAAGTAGATACATATTTCAAATATATAAACAAGCACACCAAACATTATTCAAATACATATTTTAAAAAGTTACTTAATCTGTTTCATCTCCACCAAAGTCAGCAGTTTCAAAATAGGTATTATCATTCATGGGTTCCATTTCATTAAAATTTACTTCTTTTCCCTTTTCTTCAACATATGCCATTTGTCTTTTGCACAAATGTTCTGGTGTTCTACACACCTTAGACCAATGGTCTTTCTTTCCGCATCTGTAACATATATCCTCATAATTCCTTGAAGGACCTTCTTGGATATACTTACCCTTTCCTTTGCAATTCCAATTATTTTGGTCATATCTGGGGGATCTATAACTATTCACATGACCTCGTCCACGTCCTCTACCATGAAAATGATTTCGACCGTGGAAAAGGTTTCGACCATGATATCCTCCTTGATTGTGACTATCAGCATGACCATTATTACCATCAAAACGAACATGACCACCACGTCTCTTAAGGCGATTAAATCCACCGCTCCCACGATTAAAGGTCGTGGCATTAGTTTCAGGATATGGCATTGTTCCTATGGGTCGTGCCTGGTGGTTTTTTATTAGGAGCTCGTTATTTTGTTCTGCCACTAGAAGGGCTGCAACTAAATCAGAATACTCAGTGTATTCCCTCATTCTATATTGTTGTTGCAATAATACCTAAGATGCATGGAAAGTCGAAAAAGTTTTTTTTAACTTTTCTTTTTCAGTTATAATTTTGCCAAAATATTCTAGCTGTGATATAATTTGGTGCATAACAGAATTATACGCAATGTCAGTTTTATAATCTTGGAACCTTAACTTGTTCCACTGATCCACTAATGAGGGTAACAAGACTTTCTTCTGATATTCAAATCTTGCTTTAATTTTGTCCTGTTGTGAAAAACGATGTCAAGAACAAAATATAATAGGAATTAGGGAAGGTAAGAAGAACACAAGAATTGGTTATAACTGCTATTCTTTTACTTTCTCTTAAAACAAGATTACAAGTTTACAAGAATAACAAATAACCTTTCTCACCCTAAATTAGGATTTGCAGCTTAGCAATGATGAAAGACTAGTATGCTATTTATAATAAAACCTAACATACTAACTAATGGGCTTTTTCCACAAGGCTCATTACACAAGCCAACTTAATAAACAAGCTAACTTAACAAATTAGAGTTTAAACACTAAAACCTAATTTAACATGCTAACAACCCTAGCATCTTCGACACAAGCATGTGAACATCCTTCGACTTCATGCTTAATTCTGTCGAACCAAGAAGCTACCCTTCGACCATACTAGAGTTCGATCCAATATCTCACAAATCTCCACCTTGGACCTAACTCTACAACGTCAAGGGAACAAACTAGCTTTCTTCATGCAGTTTTATCAACTGCATACAGTGGAAAAACTTACAAATTGGCAATGTCTTCTCTCTTTCCGTTAACCCAATGTCCATAGTCGTCGCTCCCTTCAACGCTTCCAAACAACCCTGCTGAACCAGTAGGGCTTTCATCTTCAAGCGCCACAGACCGAAATCATTCACTCCGATGAACTTTTCAATCTCATACTTTGTTGAAGGCATCTTCTCCACGCTCACCGCACTAATTTGTTGTGAAAAACGATGTCAAGAACAAAATATAATAGGAATTAGGGAAGGTAAGAAGAACACAAAAATTGATTATAACTGCTATTCTTTTACTTTCTCTTAAAACAAGATTACAAGTTTACAAGAATAACAAATAACCTCTCTCACCCTAAATTAGGATTTACAGCTTAGCAATGTTAAAATACCAGTATGCTATTTATAATAAAACCTAACATACTAATTAATGGGCTTTTTTCACAAGGCCCATTACACAAGCCAACTTAATAAACAAGCTAACTTAACAAATTAGAGTTTAAACACTAAAACCTAATTTAACATGCTAACAACCCTAGCATCTTCGACACAAGCATGTGAACAACCTTCGACTTCATGCTTAATTCTGTCGAACCAAGAAGCTAACATTCGACCATACTAGAGTTCGATCCAATATCTCACATGTCCCATAAAATCTGGGGATCTTTAGCATTTGAATATTCTGTTTGCAATCCATCATCAAGATGATACTTGATTATTCTGTTTACATTTGACTTTCTCTTTTCCATTTCATCTGGATCGTCTGTCGATTTTCCAGAATTCTGTCCTTCAAGAATTTTGTTAAGTCCCTCACATGTAAGGTACTCTATTAAATTGTTGTTCGAGATTATGAAGTTGTCCCCAGTTATGCTTAGATTTTGAATTGATGCTTAAGATTTGACATGGTTATATCTATAATTCAGATGAACATAATCAATATTTAAAATCAAAAGAAATATCAATTTATTCAGTTACAAAATTCATGACTACGTATTATTCAAAAACCTCTACTGACAAACCAAGCTAAGATCAGTAATGGTAAGCCGATAATTATGATTAAAGCTACAAAATCATTACATAATTCTTCATGCTTGATAATACTGACAGCAAACAACATAATTACAAGTAGAGTAATGAACAAAATAAGAAATTTAGCCATTTGAAAAAAATATGGATAGATAGTTTGAGAATGGTGTGAAAGTTATGAAAGAAGTAGAAGTATTTATAGAGGTAATTTTAAAAAAAATGGCCGTTATATTACCGTTGGGGGGAAGGAAAAAGGAAAAGAAAAAAGTTAAGTGTGATAAGAAAAATATTTAGTCAAATTTTAAGTGCATTAAATATCATCCAATAGTTATAAGTGTTAGAGATAATTATAATCTATGACATATAAGGTAAATGAACACAAAAAAAAAAAATAGAATACGCGTATGGGGTTTTTTGACCTCCTCTGAATATAAAAGAATATTTGTATTAGAAGTGTCAGACTCCCATTAAATATAAAAGTTAGTAACTGCAAATGGGGTTATAAACCTACACTGAACATAAAAGTTAGTAACAACATATGGTGGTTTTTAAACCTCCACTAAATATAAAAGTTAGTAACAGCATATGGTGCTTTTTAAACATCCACTAAATATAAAAGTTAGTAACAACATATGGTGGTTTTTAAGCCTCCACTAAATATAAAAGTTAGTAACAACATAAATATAAATGTTAGTAATTGCATATGAGGTTTTATACCTTCACACAAAATTTATAATAAAAATAGTCAGACTTATTATAGAGCACTTGACAAGTTGCCAGTTTTCTATAACAAGGAGTAAAATGATAACGATAATGATAATAGCCACTCTAGTTATAAATCACTTGACAGGTTGCCAGTTTTCTATAACCGGGACAGATGAAAATGTTAATAAGATTAAAGAGGTAAGTATAGAATATATATACCTTGTATACTAGAAACTTCTGATAGAACGATCGTGCTGATAACGTGTTAAGAATACTGAATACAGAGAGATAGAAGAGACTGGTAGTATATTGTTTCTCGTAGAAACGATTGATGTTCTTACATTTCATATACCAAGGAGTGATATATATATATATATATATATATATATATATATATATATATATATATAGTGTTATGCTATTGGCTACTACTATACATGTTACTGTTAAAGGTTTGAAAAAATGTGTATACACTATTCATTAGTATTTCAAAATAGTAGTAGTAATAATAATTACTTGTTATTATAACACTATTTTTAATGTTACATGTAGTGTTTACTGCTTCTTCTATCCAAAAGTGTTTTTCACTATTTCTCTCATATATCACGATTCTTGTTATATCTTAAAGAAACTTGTTTTTACTTCCTACAACTTCATTTTGTTGTGGAACTTTAGATGAGAAAAAATATGAGATATTTCATTTTCTTCACAAAAAATTTTAAAAGATTTATTTTTAAATTTACTACCATCATCACTTTTTATTGTATCAAATGGTAAAATATTTCTCATTTTGCACTTGTTTGCATAAGCTAATAATAAGCTAGAAAATATTGAATGTAATTTGTCCATATACTATAATCATGACTAATCCAAACTTTTCGAAAGTAATGGAATTCATAAAGAAGCATCTTGTCTTGTGATCATTTTGAAATCTTTATTTTGCTCAATACTCATCTATTTGCTAGTAAGTGCAACACTAACTACATTGACAAGAGCTTTATACATATTATCAAAGACCAGTACCTTGAGATATGAAGAAACTATAAAACTTGTCTTTGCAAAAACAAATTTCTTTCCATCAAAGATGAAAGTCTCCTCCATGTTAAATCACAATTGATAGTGAAATTCCTTAAGTTAACTCTCACTTTTTGTATGGGAAGCTAACTCTCACTTTAAATAACTTTAAACCATTGCAAACATGAATTATGAATCAGTTAAAAAACTACCCATAACCAATTACAACTAATGGCCTGTTTGGTCTGGCGTTTGAAGCTACAAACGCGCGTTTACTCCCACTGTGATTTCAAGAAGCTACAAAGTGTAGCTTCTGTCCAAACGTGTGTCTTGCTGCCTTTCCACCGCGTTTCTAAACATGCTATAATTAATGAACTCTTCTAACACACTTCTATTTTTTAAATAAAATTTAGATTTTCTTGAAATGACTGTGTTACAAATTTAATTGAAATGTTTAAATACATAGTCATTAGGATATTATTCAGAGAAGCAAACATCAAAGTTTGAATCTAGAATTTTATTTGTCTACAACCTTCCATAATTTTTCTTCACAATTGGCTGAACTTGACTTCGACCCCATCAATAGGAGCAGGATGTGAAAGATAAATTATATTTGCATTAGGATTAATGAGCTCCCACCTGCATTCGATATATAAAAGATATCATTAAATCATTAAAATATAAAGTGACATCTAATTTATTCTACCTTAATATAAAACTTTAAAAGAAAAACATATTATATATCAAACACTATGATGAAACATTACTTGTATCCAATGGACAAATGATGAAGCAGAAGTGCTAGTTGAACTCTTGCTAGCATGTTTCCAGGGCATAGCCTTTGTCCAGCACCAAAAACTTGATATGTTCCAGGTTTTGCCGTCTCCTAATAATTTATAAATAAAATTGATAATTATTATATAAATTAATCAATTAAAAAATTAACTAATATGAAAAATCAAAATTAAAAATAGTCAGCAAATGTACATTCCATCTATCAGGGTTGAAATACATGGGATCCCTAAAATTCTCTGGATCTGTGTGAATATAACGAAGCATAGAAATTACTTTCCATCCCTTCGGTATCTTATAACCTACAAAATAAAAATTGTGTTTTGTATCAATAAATATTAATGGTAAGTTTAATTAGATTATTATACAATAAAAAAGAAACCGATCAATACTATTTTAAAAATAAAAAATGAATAATTTTTAAAATATATTTTTTTCACAAATGTCATAATGATTTGAGAGCACATGAATTACAATTTTATATTTAAAACTAGACATTAATTCGTACACCCTCTAGTTACTATTATAAATAAATTTAAATTTTGTTGATACATTTGACAATCAATATATTTAGTTGATATATGAACTAGATAAATTAATTATTAAATATTAAAAATATCAAATTTATTTTTAATAGTAATTAGAATACTGTAGTAATTTTTTTCATTTAACTCTTCTTATGAGAAATTTTGTTTAAGTAAAAATGACATTTTACATTAAAAAAATGAGTGTAATGTATAAGTTTTGAACGAGTGACAATAAAATACAAAAAGATAAATAATTTTCTCAAGAATTAGTCTACAACCACATACCTTTATAATCAACTTCATTTACAACTTTTCTGAAAATAAAGGCTGAAATATTGGACATTCTTATCACTTCTTCAACAACCTGTGTATGATTATTAATATATAAAACTATTAACAAATATTTTTCACTATATAAACATATATTTGCATAACTAGTGAAAACCTTGTTTGTATATTTTAAATTTGAAACATCTTTAGCCGTAATAAAATCTCCTGAATTTCCCTTTGTGAAAGCCATGTTTTCTTCCTACAAACGCGGAAAAAAAAAGCTGAAAAATGAATAAATATAGTGATAAAAAATTAAGAGTTTCATCTTAATTTAAACTAAGCATGCATAAAAGTTAATAAAATTCTTTTAAAAAAATACTAACCCTTAGCAATTTTAGCACATTTGGATACTTGGCAAGAAGATAAATAGCCCACATAGACACAAGAGAAGTAGAGATATATCCACCTAGTACAAGAGAGACAATGTTGTCTACAACTTCTTTGTCACTCAATTTGTCACCTTCATCGTCTTCAATTTGCATTAACCCATCCATCAAATCAAGTGCTTCTACCTTATTTTGATTTTTTAATTTTCTCTTATTTAACTCGATCGAGAAAATGTCTTCAAGCTTCCTTCTACACTGAAGAGCATTGTAGTATGCAAAACCAGGAATATTAATTGGATAAGCTCTCACACCTGGAAGGATGTCTTGATAGAGTTTATCCAAAGAATTAAGGAAAAGGCCTGACTCCTTGCCTAAGAAAAGATTTCCAATGTTTTCGAATGACATCTACATTTAATATTTAATAGTTTAGCTTCCTAAAAGCATTTTGAGAAATTTCACATAAATATTACATGGTATGCATGATTGAGATAAATTTATAACTATATATTTCTCTCAAACCCTATCATTAAAATATTCTTGTCCAAAAGATAACTTTCAAACGCACACGTCCCTTGTAGCTCATATAATTTCACTATAAAAATAACTAAATGGATTTGTCCGAAGTTAAAATGCTCATAAATTAAAATATATATATATATATATATATATATATATATATATATATATATATATATATATATATATATATATATATATATATACATATATATATATATATATATATATATATATATATACATATATATATATATATACATATATATATATATATATATATATATATATATATATATATATATATATATATATATATATAGATCTTAAATCTTAGAGTAGTAACACTCCTTCCAAATACTGGTGAAAATATGTCAAATTGAATAAGAGAGATCTATAATATAAATTACTTTAGGGAAAACAAAAAAAGAAACATATTAATCCTATCAAGTTGGCTGTTTAAATAAAAAATAACATTATTATTGTAACATTTTTAATTTTGTACTTTATGTGAAATCATAATTTTTGTTAACCTTTCTATTGGTTTAAATAAATAAATCTACATTAGTTTCTAATAAATTTATATATACTACCATAGAATAAACTATTATATAAAGTTAACCGGAGACCACCACATGATGTGAGAGATGTCATTAAAATATTGTGGTTAATTTAAGATAAGATAATAATGCAATAATAAAGACTCTAAGTAAAGATCTATTTTACTAACAACTATATCAACTGTTAATTGTTAAATACCTTTTGAGTTTCAACTTTTGCTTTGATCTTCCCCATTTCAGCCCAAGATCGTAGAGAAGTAACTATATGAGGCTGAACAAGAGCAGCAATGCGGCTTAGGGCATCGGGCCGATTGATCGCATTGGTAACAAACTTACGGACCCTAGTATGAGCCTTACCATGGACAGCCGCCATTGAAGTTACACCCATAAGTTCAACAGTTGGCCATTCTTGCTTGAAGTTGCTGTCCGAAAATAGCACAAATTTGTTAACAGCAGGAGTATATACTATGATCGAAGGTGCTCCAAATAGGTGCGTTCTAAACATGCCCTCACCATCGCCATATCTGTTATAACTTATAAGTGTCAGAGACTCGTCTTTTTTCAGAGATACAGATAACAAATATATAAATTAGTTGTGTTTCTAATAAAACTTACTTGCGTCTCTTGGCGTTAATGAAATCCTCTGGACGTCGAACAATCTTGAAGTACCAAAGAAAAGTAATCATTTCTCCAATGAAAGGTAAACCCATATGACCTGGTGGCAATTTTGTTGAAGATTTGAAGCATTTGAATTTGAGAGGAATAACATACCAATATTCATTCCACCACCATAGCACAAACCCAATAACTACACCAAACAACCCTAAATATATTGCATCCATTATTCTTAACTTTTTTTCACTAGTTAGATCTATGTGATTATTATTCTGTTTATATGTTATTATGGTTCTATATAAAACCAACTTGACATAAAAAAATACAATTGAATCAAACAAAAATCTTATATAGTTTATTCATAATGATGCTTTTCTATCCATAATTATAAATATAAAACCAAACTGTTCCATTTGACAAAAAAAAAAAATGGGAACAAACAAAAATTTATTGTATTTTATCCATGATGATGCTTTTCGATTTCTTCACCTTTGGCATGATGTGGTCTGGTGTAAAAATTTGCAAATTGAATAATACACAATTTTTTTTATTTATTTTGAGATCTACTTTTGTAAAAATCTACTGGATCATATCATATTTTGATTATTTTTTATATAAATTGATTATTGCGAGATGGTCTTGTATTACTCGACTATAAAATTGATCAGTTTATATAATAAAAAAAAAACCGATCAGTTTGTAATATATTGAATTTAAAAATGAATAAAATAGAAATAATGGTGGATTATTAAACTAAAATAAAGAAAAACAATACTTTCTAAATGATAGATGGTAAATTATAAAATTTGTAGTGCTCCGCTTCAATTTTTTTAACAGAGGAAGGATATATTATTTTAAACATAAACGAAGGTCATAAATGTTGTGAATTCGATGCCAAGAATAAAGTATAATGCAAGAGAAGAATAAAGGATAAGGAAGAAGAAGAACACAAGAATTGGTTATAACTGCTATTCTTTTACTTTCTCTTAAAACAAGATTACAAGTTTACAATAATAACAAATAACCTCTCTCACCCTAAATTAGGATTTGCAGCTTAGCAATGATGAGAGACTAGTATGCTATTTATAATAAAACCTAATATACTAATTAATGGGCTTTTTCCACAAGGCCCATTACACAAGCCAACTTAATAAACAAGCTAACTTAACAAATTAGGGTTTAAACACTAAAACCTAATTTAACATGCTAACAGCCCTAGCATCTTCGACACAAGCATGTGAACAACCTTCGACTTCATGCTTAATCCTGTCGAACCAAGAAGCTACCCTTCGACCATACTAGAGTTCGATCCAATATCTCACAAATCTCCACCTTGGACCTAACTCTACCACGTCAAGGGAACAAACTAGCTTTCTTCATGCAGCTTTATCAACTGCATACAGTGGAAAAACTTGCAACTTGGCAATGTCTTTGTGATCATATCAGCAGCATTGTCCCCAGTCGAAACCTTCAGCACTTGGACTTCTCCACGCTCGACTACTCCTCTGACGAAATGCAGCCTCACATCAATGTGCTTAGTTCGCTCATGATAGGCCGAATTCTTCGACAGGTGTATTGCACTTTGACTTTCACATTTAACAGTGATACCTCGGCCTTGCAGTTTCAGCTTCTTGCAAAACCTTCAAGCCACAATGTTTCTTTCACAGCTTCAGTTAGGGCAATATACTCCGCTTCAGTGGTTGATAGAGCAACAACCTTCTAAAGTGTTGCTTTCCAACTAATTGCAGTGCCAAACATAGTGAAAACATATCCAGAAATAGATTTTCTGAAATCCATACAACCTGCATAATCAGAGTCGACATATCCTTCGATTACTGATTTACTATCTTCACCCAAGGCTCCACCATAAATTAGGACTCTGTTCAGGGACCCATTTATGTACCTTAAAATGCACTTCAATGCTTGCCAGTGAGCCTTTCCAGGATTCGCCATGTACCTGCTTACAAGACTTACTGCATATGCTATGTCGGTCTAGTACATACCATAGCATACATCAAACAACCAACTATATTAGCATCTGGGATGCTATTCATATAGGCTCTTTCACCATCAGTACTGGGTCATTGATCAATACTCAGCTTGAATTGAGGGTATGTTGGAGTCACAACTGGCTTCGAATTCGACATACCAAACTTTTCGAGAATATTTCGTAGATATGCCTCTTGAGACAAGCATAACTTTGACTTCTTCCTATCTCTTCGAATGTCAATTCCAAGAATCCTGGAAGCAGCTCCCAGATCCTTCATATCGAACTCCTTATTGATTTCAGCCTTCACCCTCATTACATCTTCGACAGTGTTGCTAGCTATGAGAATGTCATCCACATAAAGCAACAAAATAACAAATGAATTACCAGGTCGGAATCGAAAGTACACACAGTGGTCGAACTGACTTCTAATGAAACTTATGCGCGCCATGAACCTGTCGAATCTCCTATTCCACTGCCGAGGAGATTGTTTCAGCCCATACAAAGATCTCTTTAACTTGCACACGTAATCTTCCTTACCCTTTTCGACATACCCTTCAGGTTGCCTCATCAGGATTGTTTCATCTAGATCACCATACAAGAACGCAGTCTTCACATCCATCTGTTCCAGTTCAAGATCGAACTGTGCCACCATGGCAAGCAACATTCTAATGGACCTATGTTTCACAACAGGAGAAAACACATCATTGAAGTCGACACCTTCTTTCTGAGTGAAACCCCTTGCTACCAACCTTGCCTTGTATCTTTTCAACGTCACTCCTTTGATTCCTTCCTTAACTTTGAAAATCCATTTACAGTTGACTAACCTTGCCCCAGCAGGTTTCTTGATCAATTCCCAAGTATGATCATCATGAAGATTTTTCATCACATCATCCATGGCCTTCAGCTATTCAGTCTTATTTCGACTCCTCATAACTTCCTTGTAGTCTCTAGGTTCTTCGTCTAGAACCTCACTTGCAGAGATTAAGGCATAAGCTATAAGATCTGCATACCCAAGTCTCTGAGGTAGCTTGATGGTTCTTCTCGACCTATCTCTTGACAATAGGTAGTCATCGACAGTTTCCTCAACTTCCTCAGCATCTTCTGCTTCTTCTTCGACTTCATCTGGAATATGCAATTCAGCATCAACTTGCTCCACCTCAACAGGAATATCTACCTGTTCCAGCTCTTCTGCACTTCGACCATCGTCATCACCAGTTTTCTTGAAAGTCATCTCAGTTTCATTGAAAACTACATCTCGACTGGTGATACACCTCCTGTGACCTGGCTCTAGGCAACATAGCCTATAAGCTTTGACTCCTTCAGGGTATCCCATGAACATGCATTTCAGAGCTCTAGGTTCGACCTTGTCTTGTCTAATGTGAGCATAGGTTACGCAGCCAAATACTCTCAGTTTGTCGAGATCTGGTGGATGTCCCGACCAAACTTCTTCAGGTTTCTTCATATCTAACGTTGTCGAAGGACATCTGCTTATCAGATATGTTGCTGTTGAAACAGCCTCAGCCCAAAACACCTTCTTTAATCCAGCACTAGTCAACATGCATCTGACTCTCTCCAATATAGTTCGATTAAACCTTTCAGCCAAACCATTTTGTTGTGGAGTACCTGCAGTAGTTCTATGCCTTGCAATACCAGAGCCCGCACAAAAACTGTCGAATGCCTCATTGCAAAATTCAAGGCCATTCTCGGTTCTCAACCTCTTGACCTTCCTGCCAGTCTGATTTTCTACCAAAGTCTTCCAACTTTTGAAATTCTCAAAAGTTTCATCCTTAGTCTTCTGGATGAATACCCATAACTTTCTGGAATAGTCATCAACTATGGATAGAAAATACCTTGCTCCTGAATGTGATGGACACCTTGCAGGCCCCCAAAGATCAGCATGGATGTAATCAAGGGATCCACGTGTTCTTTGTTTGCCTTTGTTGAACTTCACTATGCAAGATTTCCCAAGTACACAGGGTTCACAAAACTTGAATCTCACAGATCCAACACCTGCAATTTTGCAAGCCTTGTTGTTTCCCAGCAATACTGATCCACCATCTTGATCACATAATTCCTCGAACAAGTCTTTGTTTGGAGTCATGTGCCAAGTGCAACCTGAATCCATAATCCACTCTCTTCTCGAGTCACTGCTTGAAACCACAAGAACATCAGATGATTCAAAATCATCTTGAACAATGGTTGCATTGCCATTATCCTTACCTCCATGATCTTTCAGGCGTTAGGGGCACACCTTTCGTGTGTGACCCTCTTTATTACAATGATAGCATCGAATACCAGATGCTTCGCCACTATAAGACTTCTGCTGGCTTTTGCCTTTCTTCTTGTCGAACTTACCATCCTTTCGCAAGAATTTTCCTTTATCGGCCAAACCTTCACCAACAGCGAAGGTTTATGCTCCTTTCGTTCGTTCAAGTCCTTTGAATACAGGGCTGATTGAACTTCTTCAAAGGACAAGGACTCCCTTCCATGCAGGAGAGTTTCTTTGAAGTGAGCATGTGATCGAGGCAAAGTGCACAATAGTAACAACGCTTGATCTTCATCATCGATCTTTACATCAATATTTTCAAGATCAAGAATCAGCTTGTTGAACATATCCAACTGCTCAGCTAACACTTTGTCTTCAACCATCTTGAATGAATACAAAGCTTGCTTCAGGTAGAGTCGATTTACCAGTGATTTGGTCATATACAAACTTTCAAGTTCCGTCCATAACCCTGATGTCGTCGTCTCCTTTGATACCTGTCTGAGAACCTTATCACCAAGGCTCAACAAAATTGCGCTGTGTAACTTCTCGATCATAGTCGTCTTCTCCGCCACCGTTAATGCAGCATTCATGGATGCCTCTCCCTTCAACGCTTCCAAACAACCTTGGTGAACCAGTAGGGCTTTCATCTTCAAGCGCCACAGACCGAAATCATTCACGCCGGTGAATTTTGCAATCTCATACTTTGTTGACGGCATCTTCTCCATGCTCACCGCACCAACTTGTTGTGAATTCGATGTCAAGAACAAAGTATAATGCAAGGGAAGAATAAAGGACAAGGAAGAAGAAGAACACAAGAATTGGTTATAACTGCTATTCTTTTAATTTCTCTTAAAACAAGATTACAAGTTTACAAGAATAACAAATAACCTCTCTCACCCTAAATTAGGATTTGCAGCTTAGCAATTTTGAGAGACTAGTATGCTATTTATAATAAAACCTAACATACTAACTAATGGGCTTTTTCTACAAGGCCCATTACACAAGCCAACTTAATAAACAAGCTAACTTAACAAATTAGAGTTTAAACACTAAAACCTAATTTAACATGCTAATAGCCCTAGCATCTTCGACACAAGCATGTGAACAACCTTCGACTTCATGCTTAATCCTGTCGAACCAAAAAGCTACCCTTCGACCATACTAGAGTTCGATCCAATATCTCACAACAAATAATATAGAAGTAGCATAGAGCACCCAATATGGCTAAAGTTCACAAGAAAAACACAAATCAAACAGACCAAGACCAACAATCCAAACAATCTTAAAGTGTTGGACACAATAGACCTTTAAAGAGATAAGTTAGAGGAAGGAAGACACGATCACCTGCACAAAACATAAACAATATAAAAACAACGGGCCATGCGCATCATGCCTAGCTACTTGAGAGGGTCTTGCTCCTAGCCAACAAGAGAAACGAGAAAACTGGAGTATATGAATGAACCCTCTTCCATGCCAAGTTAATAATGAATGACATCCAATGATTAATTGTCAAGTTTTTTCAAAAAAAAAAAATTGTTCCGCATTTTTCAAATAGTCCAGACCACAAATTCCCGGATCGAGACCGACCTAAAGACGCTTTACTCCCATGACTCTGACTTTAAAACATCTCAAACACCCCTATAATCATTGGTAGCAAAGGCCTTGACTGCTCCCGTCCATCTAATAACTCTATACCAGATGATTGAAGCAACCCCTCACAATACAAAGAGATTATCATCCGACTTCACCAGCCCCTAGCACATAATACACCCCGTACTACTAGAGTCAAACACAATTTGGCATCTCAAAAAAATTGGCGTAGTCAACAATCTATAAGGGATCAAATAGAAAGACAAAGAAACAACTTTCATAGGCACCCAACTCTTCTAAGCCCTAGCAAACTCCCGCAAGACCCTATTAGACCTTCTTCCCCTGACCCCAGCCAAATCCGAAAGATAAACATAAGTTGAACTATTCAAAAAGCCCTCGACCAGATCTGACTTCAAAACCTAATCACACCCGAGATAAGATTAAGCAAAGCCTAAAAAATATCCTCTTCCTAAACAAGAAAAGTCTGTCTCCACATAAAACTCCAAACTCAGACACCTCTTACCCAAGAACCTAAAGAACCCGACACTTGAATTTTTGCTTCAAGACGAGAATTAACCTATCAAAATATACACATAAAAAGGTACTTCTCACCGAAATATCATGCCAAAACCTGGTCTTTTGATTGTCCCTGACCAACTTAATACAAGAAGAGGCAAACCTGACAAACTTCTTATCTGGAGGAGATCTAAGGAGAGAAACAATTCTCCATCAATGAGACACCCTCATAAAGCCTTCAACCCTGCTCCTAAAGGGGAGTTAAAACCCTAAGACCCATACCTAGCCTTGGTAATATCAACTCAAAGCGACGACAAATCCTAAAGATTCCTCCATATCTACTTACTTAACAAGGCAAGATTAACAAGTCTAAGATCTTTCACCCCTTAACCACCTTCCCATTTGGCCTTACACACATCCTCCTACTTAACCCATGTGACCTTCTCTCCTCATTTCGATCCCCCTAGAGAAAACACTTTTGCAAAGCAACTAACTTCTTTCAAATCGAGACTGTCATCTTCATGAAATACAAAAAGAACATCGGGATAGAGTTCAACACTTAATTCAGTGGGACCACCTATCACCTAGGCTCACGTACCTATTTCTCTAAGAGGCTAATCTCTTATAAACAAGCTTGACAAGAGGATCCCATGTCTCTTCCTTCTTCTAGTTCTTACTCACTAGAAATCTTAATACTTAAAAGGAAAAGAATCCACATTATAGGGAAGAAAGTCTTTTTCCAACTCCAAGAAATGCCTATTCACATTAACATCAAACAAACTACTTTTGAGAATCTCCTTGATAGTCAGAAGGTTTTCAATTGACGAGACTCCAACCAACACAGTGTCATACGCATACTGAAGATTACACACCATAAACCCATTTGAACACACCTTGAAACCTTCAAAAACACCAGTTACGACCTTCTTTTTAAGGAAGTTGTGGTATATTGGATCGAACTCTGGTCTTAATAGGGATAACTTCCATGGTTTGACAGATGTTAAGCATGAAGTTAGAGTTTATTCACATGTTGATGTCTAAGTCTTGCATGTTGTAGTCGAATTATGCTCAAACATGCAGTATTCAAAATGCTAAGATTGTTAGCATATCGAATTGAGCATGTTAGCTTGTAGCTTAAGTTATCTTAGTAGTCTATAAATAGACTATTTCTCTCAGGTTGTTGAGAGAGGTTGATTGTTATTATTCACTTGTAATCTTTGAACCCTTACTGAGTAAGTGAATAGTAAAACAGTTATAATCAATCATAACTTTATTTTTATTTTTCCCTCTTCTCTCTCTTCTGTGAAAACCTAATAGGGTTTCTTGTGTTTAGGGCTGGCAATAAACTGAACCAACTCAAATGTAGTTCAAAACTCGATTCCACAATTAAATCGTTGAACTAGGTTCATGAAAAAAATTAGCTGAATATGAAAAAAACTAAGTTCGTTAATTAAATGAGTTGAACTTGAACAATACATAATTCGACTCGTTAGGTTCATCGATCAAATAGATTATATATGAAAAGGGTTATATTGTATCTAAGTAGGTTTAAATATTTACTCTGAATCTTAACCCTATACTTTTTCATCTAATGATTTTAATTGATCATTTATATTCTCTAGTGAGAAAAATATTGCTAAACATAATTATATAAATAAAATCAATATCATATAAATAATGTTTTTTAGAAAATAATTTAAGTCCATGAAGCAAGTAAGCTGAATCTAACGAGGTGAACGTAACGAGTTAAAGTGAGTTATTTGTGAACTTATAATAAGTCGAGTTTGAGCTTAAAAAAAGTTCGTGTTGAACTCAAACTGAGATATGAACCGAACCAATTCTTAACGAGTCGAGTCGAGTGAAGGCGAGTTTGACTTGACTCGACTCATTTCCATCCCTACTTGTGTTTTTTGTAAGAAACTCAATCTTTCTCATAGTTTTGGTTTATTTCTTGACGGCACTCCATTACAACAAATGGATCCGGTGAGCACAGATATGATATCGTCAACAAAGTTTGAGATTGAAAAATTCACTAGAGTGAATGATTTCGGTTTATGGTACTAGAAGATGCGAGCCCTTCTTGTTCAACAGGGTTTGATAGAAGCGTTGAAGAGAGTTGAAGCCATGGATTATGCCCTAATGGAGAAGGAGAAGACGTCGATGATTGAGAAAGCCTACATCTCCAACGTATTGAGCCTTGGTGATAAGGTTATCCTGCAGGTTTTAAAGGAGAAGACGGTGGCGGGTGTGTGGACAAAAATCGAAGAATTGTACATGACCCAATCACTGGTAAATCATTTGTACTTAAAGTAAGCTCTATATTCATTCAAGATGAATGAAGACTAAGTCTTGGCTGAGAAGTTGGATATGTTCAACAAGCTGATTCTTAATCTAGAGAATATTGAGGTTAGTATCAAAGGTGAAGATCAAGCACTGTTATTGTTGTATTATTTACCTAAGTCGCATACTCACTCCAAAGAAACTCTCTTGTATGGGAGAGAGTCTCTGACCTTAGAAGAAGTTCAATCTGTCTTGTACTCAAAGAACTTGAACGAGAATAAAAAGTATAGACCTTTGCATATTGGTGAAGGTTTGTCCATTACGGAAAAACTCAAAGGAATCAGGATACCAAGTAATACAATCACAGTTCTCAACAAGTACCAATTCACACAATCAGTACATAAACACACAAACACAAATTCACATCGACACATGTGACTCCAAATTGACTCAATGCAAATGCATGTGGTACCAATGTTATCCTTAGCGGATTTCCCGCGTCCATCTCTCAGACATATAACCACCAATAAGCCCGTCCTTTAGGCTTCAAACCAATCCTCTAGGTTTGGAATAACTTAATAGCTCCCACAGAACTACCAAACATTGCCTCTTTCTCACCGAATGAATGCATGTGCAATTATCGACCAACATATGCAATTAAGACCATCTCTCAATCTTAATTATACAAGCATATATCTCACCATTCATCACATATGAATTCCACACCATTTGCACAAACATACACATCACATATCTTTCATCACATATAATGCATTCTCATAGCATACATCACATAAATACATCATAATAAAAATGGGTCTTGTGAGGGATTAATATGAGTTCTATAATTTTTGTGAGGGACCAAAATGGGTCTTCACTCTAAATTATTAGTTTTTTATGAAAAAATAATTAATAGCAATAAATCCATAATCAAATTATTCTTATTTAAACATACTCAACAAATTTATACGATATTAATATTATCATTACGCAATTATATAAAAATTATTTTAAAATTATTATCATTAAATTTAGAGACTAAGTTGACAACTTTTTTCTATAAAAAAAATTCATAGTCATTTAATTCTTTAATGTTTATGAAATAGTTGGAGCCTTTTTTTAAAAATCTTGATAATCTCAGTAATCCTTAAAAAATAGTAGTTATGATATTAGGGACTTTCCAAATTTTTGCTGCCAGGTGTTTTTGCTGGACTTGATGGACTACTTGATTGGCATCCTGATTTCGGTTAATCACAAAAACTGGTGGATTTTTTTGTTCGACT
The DNA here is from genome assembly GCF_029867415.1 of Vicia villosa. NCBI lineage: Eukaryota > Viridiplantae > Streptophyta > Magnoliopsida > Fabales > Fabaceae > Vicia > Vicia villosa. The sequence continues at coordinate 189,318,351 of NC_081182.1, read as the reverse complement.
TTCCTAGGCCTCTATTGTTCGACTACTTGAGGCAAAAACTGTTGGTCATAATTGGTTGTGTTTTCCTCATGGATTACCCCTTAATTGGGAGTCAACCTAGTCATTTGAGGTTGCATGACCGATCGAACTTGCGCACGAGGGGCGCCAAAGAAATCAACAATTTGATTCATTTGAGTTGCTAAATGTTGGTAACTATGATTTATATTTTGAATCAGAGGATAGTACCAATTTTTCAGGTGAGTAAGTTAATCATTTCATGGTTACTTTCATCCATTTGTTATCTCATTGTCATCATAATATTTTTGGTGAAGGTTGGCATCAACCAAGGTTGCTTATAGCCGATCCTGATGCCAACAGTTGCAAATAAGCAGTCGTCGCATTATCAGCAAGTGTTGACGCGTTTGTCTATAAGCCTGCCATCATTGATGTTGGCATGCCATAAGGTTGTTCACTACTCAATATATGCATTGTGAAACTTGGGGAATAAGGCCTAAATTCACTTGCCATAGTTAGTCTCAGAGTCGTAGGGAGACTCATCGTTATTGTCGAGAAAATTACAGCCCCTTTTTGCACGATCGACAGTGTGGTTGTCGTGATTGCTGTGGAGGCATTTGCTTCAATCGTAGCCGTAGCGACGATGCCTCTACCTGTAGTATTAAATGGTTGTTCTCCATTGGTATTATTGTTTCTTGGATGAACCATTCTAGCATATCTTTGACCATTATTGGATGTATACATCAGAATAGGTCAGTGAAATCCAACCTCAACAAGATTTACCATTGTTAACATCGCAAGTTCAGTTTTATTTGTTATGTTATTATATATTTCAATATTGATCACAAACACTCAACCATTTAATAAATCATTCTTAAAGTAATATAAATTATTGAATGGTCTTTAAAACACAACTAGTCCATGTGAAAACGATAAATATACACTCACTTTTGTTATTGCAACAGAGGATAAATTTTACTTGATTTCACCGAATTACATAAAATTAGCTAACATCATTTTCCTCATAAATTTCACCTTAGAATGAACATTTAATACACTTAGCAAAATAATTAAACTCTAATATATTTATATATAACATATATAGATACACACTAGTTTATTTTTATTAAAGACAAATATGAAACATGAGCTTAGTGGTACACTTGATTAATTAGCTTGAGGTAATGAGCACATATCGTTTTCTATGATTTTTTCTTCACAATTTGCTAAAGTTAACTTCGACCCCATCCTTCGGAGCAGGATGTGAAAGATAAATTATATCTGCATTTGGATTAACGAGCTCCCACCTAAATTTTTCATAAAATAAAACAAATTAGATCATAGTTTAAAGTTTTTGACCTTTATGGTCTGCTTACGAGTTAGTTTTTCTAGGATTTTGAAAGAGAAGATTTTGGAGGGTTTCGTTTATATTATGATACATAAACATTACCTGTATCCTATGGATAAATGATGAAGTAAAATTGCGAGTTGAATTCTTGCAAGCGTATTTCCTGGACAAAGTCTTGGTCCTCCACCAAAAGGTTGGTATGTTCCAGACATTAATGGCTCCTAATAATTTATTTAGAAAATTATCACTCATTAGTATTTTGAATAATATTGCAACCTAAATTAAGAGAGAATAATGATACATACATCCCATCTATCAGGATTGAAATACATAGGATTCTTAAAATTTTCTGGGTCTGTATGAAGATAACGAAGGAGGAGAATAACCGTCCATCCCTTAGGTATCTTATAACCTGCAAAAATATTATAGTTTCTTGGTCACAAAATATTAACGTGTGTCTTAAGAGCATAAGTTAGTCGATAAAATTGAATACATTATAACTGGGAAAAACAAAAGATTAAAAAAAATAAAGAGAGTACTAATTTTCTAAAAAAATGCAATTATGTACCTTTATAATTAACTTCAGTGTCAACTTTTCTAAAAACACAAGCTGCAACATTGGCCATTCTAATCACTTCTTCAACGACCTGTTTAAATTAATTTATCAAATTAATAAATAGTTATATTTATATTTAGGAGAAAATTTACCTACAATTCTTTAGGTGTGGTTTATGCTATTTGCTAATGAAAATATGACAAGTGTACTTTAACATCATTTAAAGAGTAAAAATAGGAGAAAATTGCATATGTGTAAGAGAAAATTATACGATTGTCATATTTTTATTGAAAAATAGTATAAACCACACCTAAGAAATTGTATCTAAGTTTTCTCCTTATATTTATACATATTATATATGCAAAGCTTTTTCAATAAAATACCTTATTTGTGTATTTTAAATTTGAAACGTCTTTAGGTGTAATAAAATCCTGAGGACTCCCCTTTGTAAAAGCCATGTTCTCTTCCTACAGTTACAACAATAATTATTATGGTGATTTTGTTATAAAACCACAAATTAAGATTATAGTTATAAGATACAAATTTATTAATACCCTTAGCTTTTTTAGCACAATTGGATACTTGGCAAGAAGGTAAATAGCCCATGTAGATATAAGAGAAGTAGAGATATATCCAGCAGCCACAAGAGAGACAATATTGTCTATAACTTCTTTGTCACTCAACTTATCACCTTCTTCATCTTCAATTTTCATCAACCCATCCATTAGATCAATTATTTCTATCTTATTTTCATTCTTTCTCTTATCTAATTCCATGTAAAAAACGTCCTCAAGCTTTTTTCTACATTGAAGAGCATGGTGGTATGCAAAACCTGGAATGTTAATCGGAAAAGCTCTTACTCCTAGAAGTAAGTCTTGATAGAGCTTATCCAAGGAATTTAAAATAGGGCTTGGTTCCTTGCCCATAAATAATTTTCCAATATTTTCAAATGTCAACTGCAATTAAAATTAATAATAGTTTAGTTTATCGATCAGATACATCAGTTATTCAATTTTTTATTTATAATAGTGATTGAATGGAGTAATGGTTAAGATATAAAATACCTTCTGAGTTTCAAATCGGGCATTGATTTTACCGATTTGTGCCCAAGATTGAAGAGCATTGATCATGCGAGGTTGAACAAGTGCGGCGATGCGATTTAGGGCATCGGGACGATTGATGACATTAGTAACAAAGTTGCGGACGCGGGTATGGGCCTTGCCATGGACAGCCACCAATGAAGTTCTACCCATAAGTTCAATGGTCGGCCATTCTGCTATGAGCTTGTCTTCTTTATGTAGCACAAATTTGTGAATATTTGGAATGTATACTATGATGGATGGTGCCCCAAAAAGATGTGTTCTAAACATGCCTACTTCATTACCATATCTGTTTCAATGTTTATCAACAACTATGTGTTATCATAACAATATATTAATATAACATCAAGGAAATTTGATGAGTTATTTGAATTTTATGTTATAAGTGTGCTATTGATTTATATCAAAATTATTAAAGATGTCATCATGCTAAGTTGAAAACATGGTGTCAATAGATCATCAAATAAAAGTACATTTAAGGCTAATAATAATAATAATAATAATAATAATAATAATAATAATAATAATAATAATAAAGCAAAAATCACATATAAATAATAAAAAGTTACAAATAGATATAAAGAGCCCTAAAAATGAGCAAAAATAAACTAATATGAATAATGCGCACAAATAAATTAATATGAATGATTATAAACACGTATTTTCTTCAATTTACGAGTCTTTTATAGACAAACTCGGGTCACAATTATAAATAACTTTAATTTTCTTTTAAACTATTAAACATCTGATATATATATATATATATATATATATATATATATATATATATATATATATATATATATATATATATATATATATATATATATATATATATATATATATATATATATATATAATATTAATTTTTTTTACAATAATGATCCAATAAAATAATGCTTACAATTATAAATGTCAAAATGGTGCGGTGTATGATAAAGGTGAAATATCAATTAGTCATAAAATGTGGTGTTAGTTCCTTGCCCAAAAATCATTTTAAAAAATTGACAATATTCTCATATTTAATAGGAACTAATATTTCCAATATTAATAAAAGTTGACAATAATCACAGAATGTGGTGTTAGCATAAACATTTCCAATATTCTCAAATATCAATCAATCAAATGTCAACTGCATTTAAAAACTTGACTGAAAAAAAACTAATATTTTAGCTCTAATTTATAGTTAAGATTAAAATAGTATATTTGCTACAAATAAATATGCTCATTTATTAGATATTCTCCTTTTTACTGATTATTTTCTCCTAATATACCCTTTTTATGTCGGATATTTCATATTTCAACTCTAGTTTTTGAATTAGTATAATTTAACTTCTTTATTAAAAAAAGAACTTTCTTTATAAGCTATATTATATTAAAGCAAATACAAGAAGAATGTCAACCCAGAAGTTACAAATCCAACCACTACACAAATATAGCACTACTCCTCCCCCATTTAAACCCACACCAGCAAAACCCTAATAGCAAACTGCCAAACCACGCTTAAAGTTAAACCCACACCATATCAAAAAAATATTAATATAACCAAAAAGATTACATGTTTGAGGTGTTATCTTAAAACGTTAATAATTTATGACGTATAATGACAAATATCTACAAAAATAATATGATATAGGAGAGAAAAAAAGAATGACACATAATCTCTATTCTTTTTTTCGGGCAAAGGATTATTCATAATAGAATAGCTACTAAGGATCAACTGCATAAGAGAGGTATTTTAGATAGGAGTGATTTGATTTGTGCTTTTTGTTCCGTGGAGGAGGAGAATTTATCTCATATGTTAGGAGGTTGTGTGGTAGTGGTGGGCGTTTGGAAGAAGGTTTTCGACTGGGTAGGTGACATAGAAGGTTTAACGTTGGAAGACTTTGTTAGGTTCCCTTTTGCTATGATTAAAGTGAAAAAAAGTATAGTTAAAAGGATATTGCGGCGGTCATTTGGCTAGCATCGGTATGGTGTATTTGGTGGGAGCGGAATGCGATAATTTTCAAACAGGAGTCGTTTAGTTTTACCAACTGTTTTTCGACGGTGGTATCTAATTCTTGGTTTTTGCTTTGTTCTTATTACAAGCTTAAAGATTGTTGTAATTTTTACGTTTGGAATACTCTTCCTCTCAATTGTTTTGAGTTGTAGAAGTTTCTGGTTTGTATTTCGGGCGGAGTACCCCTTTTACTCCTCTTTAATCTCATTGCCTATTCAAAAAAAAAGCCAAGGCTAGGATTTTAGGTCTCAAATTTCAGTTTAAAAAGGCTTCAATTTTTTTATTTAGTTATAAAAATATATAATGACATATTAGTCATAATTGTAATTGGGTTGTTAAAATTTAGGTCTCATTTCCTTTTAGTCCTCTAAACGGATAGGGTCAACCCTGATATATTACGTTAATTTGTGGATATCTTAATGGTATAGTAAATTATAGTAGATTAATCTTAAACTTTATAGGTATGATTTATATAATAGTATGTTTCAATCAAACGGTTAATTTTAAAAAATATTTATTCTTAATGAAGTTATGAGCGGATATAACTCGTGGTGTAACTTTTCAAGTGTAATTTAATCTTTATATATATATATATATATATATATATATATATATATATATATATATATATATATATATATATATATATATATATATATAATTTAATAGTTAGAGATAGTTGTTAGAGATAGTTGTTAGTGTCAATAATAATAATAATAATAATAATAATAATAATAATAATAATAATAATAATAATAATAATAATAATAATAATAATAATAATAATAATAATAATAATAAAAAATAATAATAATAATAATAATAATAATAATAATAATAATTTTTCCATTCCTATTTTAATTCATTTTAAATGAGAAAATGGCCCATAGGTTGAAACTAAAACTTACTTGCGTCTCTTGGCATTAATAAAATCATCTGGACGTTTAACAATTTTGAAGTACCAAAGAAAAGTAATCATTTCTCCAATGAATGGCAAACCCATATGACCTGGTGGCAATTTTGTTGAAGATTTTAAGCACTTGAATTTGAGAGGAATAACATACCAATATTCATTCCACCACCACAACACAAACCCAATAAATACACCAAACAACCCTAAATATATTGCATCCATTATTCTTAACTCTTTTTCTTTTCACTAGTTAGATCTATGTGATTCTTATTCTGTTGCTGAGTTTATATGTTATTATGGTTCTATTTATAATAGTACTCCTTTCATTTTAGGTATGATTCTTCATGTTTATTCCTTCAGTTTCATGCTACTTGAAAACAAATATTTTATCAACTTGCTTCTTTTGACAAAAATACATTGGAGTAAACCAATGTTTTATTGTATTTTATTCACAATAATACTTTTTCGATCCTAAAGAATATTAATATTTTTTTTATCCTAAGGAATATTCTTTGTATAATATAAAATAATTGGAAATTGTCATAAATAATAGAAAATTTAGAGTCTCATTCATTTTGATTTTTTTATTTTCTAAAATTAATGTTAATTTACTTGTTAACAATGACATACTTTGTGTATTTCTTTTAAGACAATGACTATGTTAAAAAAAAAAAAATCATTTTTAACTAGTATGTCACTTTCGACGATTTAACATGTCACCCCAGTTATACATGCCATCCCTCTAAGGGATATGATTTTGCCATTATACCCTTGTCTAAAGTCACTAATTTTTAAAAACTATGCGTTTCTACCGAAAATTTGGGGGATATATCAAAAATTTCGAAAAAATACTAGAATTTTAGAAATTTCCATGAGTTTTTACCGGAAATTTTGAAAAAATTACCGAATCTTTCGGAATTTCTGGTATTTTTTTGCAACAAAAAAAGTACTACCGGAAATTTCAAATTTCCGGTAGTACAAAGTTTTTTTTTGTGCAAAAAATATACCAAAAATATTAGGGGGTGCTCGGAAATTTCATGCTTCATCCCCCCACTAACTTATTCAAGGGTAATTTTGAAATAAACAAATGTGGGGGTGGCATGTTAAATCGTCGTCACTTTCTCACTATGAGAGTGGTTCATGTTAATGACAAAAGCGATGCAAAATTTGTTGTGGTAATTTTGTGCTTCTAATGTGGTTATAATGTTTGAATAATAATGTAAGTGTGAGTAAGTGGAGAAATATTCTCATATTGGATAGGAATGTGGTGAGTTGAACATTTATAAGTGAGAGAACGCACTCACCTATCACTTTAAGATTTTAGGTGGATAAGTGGTGTGTCTCCCACAAATGTATGTTGCTCAAAGGAAAGTCCCATAAAAAGTAAGAATGGTCCTCATTCGGTCCTTGTTACACTAACAGATAGATGGTTGACCTGTAAGGTTAATACTTTAACGTCTAAATCAGTATGAAAGTGAAAATGATGTATGAGTGAGAGTAAATTTGAATACCTGAGAAATTGTGTTTTTTTCTTATAAATAGGAGAGACGATTGGCAACTTTAAGAGTGTAGTGCGGCATAAATTGTCGTTAGTTGTCAGGTTTATTTGGATGGCCAACAAGGTTCTCGCATGTAGAATTGTCTGCTTAGAAAGGAAAAAAAGATTACATGTTTTGCAATTTGTCTCTTTTGCTTCGTTATTAGGCCTTTATCATTTGGGCCTTATGGGAAGTCCGAGATAGTTTCCCCCAAACCCTTATTTTTGCTTTCCGGGATGAGGGTTTGTAACATGTACCTATGTTTGGCTACAAGATTCGAGGATATGAAGACCTTTGATGGAACGCCGTCGCCCTTTGAAATAGGTGATTTAAATGTCTTTCTTGTAATATGTAACGTTTCATTGATGGGTGTCCCAACGTTACTTAGTGATGATGTTTCCTCTTCCTTAGAGCACTCGAGTACTTCAAATGGTTTTTGGAAAGATCTCAACTGTTGGTGGTGTGAAATGGATTGTACAATTCTTAGTGGAAAGACAATGTACAAGAGGTATTTGAAGCGTTATGTTAACCTTTCCAATCATTAAAGACCTACAAAAGAGACTTTCCTACTTCCTTTGTCTTTTTCTTCGCGAGCTTTTCTATTCCAACATTTGGTTAAGTTCATCAATCTTGTTTGTTGGCACTTGTCCTACATGTTGGATTGAGCCATCTTCTAAGATAATGTTTATCATTTTCTTTTCTCCTGTTATTCTTTCTAGGATTTTTCGTAACAATGAATAGTTTAACTCCCTATTTCTTTCTTAGGAGATTTCTTTTGTTATTGGTATTATCTTCTAAGGGTGCCAAGATATGAACTTTCTTGCTTTCCATATTTTATTTGTGAATGATTTTTCTATGTATTATTTTTAACCATGGAATCGACCAGAAAGGTAAGTAAGAATATCTCGGGTGATTGGATGGACTGAGACAATACTGGGAAAGGTTTATGCTATTAAGCATGAGGCAATTTTAGACTAGGTTGTTAGGTTTTAGGCCTTTGATGGGGCATCATCACCCTTTGAAAGAGGTATTTTAATGTCTTTCTTGTAATAGCTAACATTTCGTTTATGAGTGTCCCTACGCTAGTTAAAGATGATGTTTCCTCTTCCTTAGAGCACTCAAGTAATTTAAATGGTTTTAGGAAAGATCTCAACTATTGGTGGTGTGCAATGGATGGTACAATCCTTAATGGAAATACACGGTACAAGAGGTAACTGAAGCGTTATGTTAACCTTTCCTATCATTAGCGACCTGCAAAAGAGGCTTTCATGCTTCCTTTGTCTTTTTCTTCGCGAGCTTTTCTAGCATTTAGTTAAGTTCATCAATCTTGTTTGTTGGCACTTATCCTACATGTTGGATTGAACCATCTTCTAAGATAATATTTATCATTTTCTTTGCTTCTGCTCTTCTTTCTAGGGTTTTTCGCAATAGTGAATAGTTTATCTTCCTATTTATTTTTTAGGAGATTTCTTCTATTATTGGTACTATCTTTTAAGGGTTCCAAGATCTGAAATTGCTTTCTTGCCATATTATATTTGTGAATTATTTTCTAGGTAAAATTTTTAACTATGGAGATTGTATCAATATTGACCCGAAAGGTAAGAAGGGATATCTCGGGTTATAGGATGGACTGAGAAAATATTGGGAAATGTTTATGCTTTTGATCATGAGGGCGTTTTAGACCAGGCTGTTAGGGTTTAAGATTTAGGATTTAGGGGTTTAGGCCTTTGATGGGACGTCTTCACCCTTTTAAAGAGGTATTTTAAATGTCATTTTCGTAATAGGTGATGTTTCCCTGATGGGTGTCCCTACGCTAGTTATTGAAGATGATTCATCTTCCTTAGAGCATTGGAGTACTTCGAATGGTTTTTGGAAAGATCTTAACTATTGGTGGTGTGCAACAGATTGTACAATCCTTAATGGAAAGACATTGTACAAGAGGTATTTGAAGCGTTATGTTAACATTTCCTGTCATTGATGACCTATAAAAGAGACTTTCCTACTTCCTTTGTCTTTTTCTTTGCGAGCTTTTCTATTCCACCATTTGGTTAAGTTCATCAATCTTGTTCGTGGGCACTTGTCCTGCATGTTGGATTGAACCATCTTCTAAGATAATGTTTATCTATTTCTTTTCTTTTGCACTTCTTTCTAGGGTGTTTCGAAATAGTGAATAATTTATCTCCTTAAGGGTGCCAAGATCTGAACTTGCTTGCTTGCCATATTTTATTTATGAATGATTTTTCTATGTAGAATTTTTAACCATAGAGATTGTATCAACATCGACCAGAAAGGTAAATAGGTATATCTCGGGTGACTGGATGGACTGAGACAATATTGGGAAATGTTTATGCTTTTGAGCATAAGGGTGTTTTATACTAGGCTTCAATTAACGTGAGTTCTTAATCTAATTGGGAAGTGTTTCCCCTGATGAAGATAAGAGGGCCAACAACCAATATTATGGGTGTGTCATCCCTCTCCATTAGTGCTTATTCTCCCTCATAGGCTTTAGCCTTCCTTCCAATGAGTTTAAGATAAGTATAATAAGCCAATAGTTAACTGCCCCTTCGTAGTTGCATCCTATGAGTTAAGCGTTTTGTCAAGGTTTTCCACCATTGGTGTGAGTATAAGGGGGTAAGTCGACCGTAACATTGTTGTTTGATCTTTGTAAAATTTAGTACAATTGAAAAAAGCGTGGATGGTTCAGGCTTTCCTTTTTTAGAAAAAAACATCAGATTCTTTTAGACTTACTCTGACACCATGAAGAATTTCCAAGACTGGTTCTTTCTGATTACTCCTCTTAGTAAAGAAGCGGATGTAAAGATATGTAAATTAGAACCTAGTCCTCCACTTGTGTGTATATATTTATTCTGTAAGTATAGGAGTTAGAGTCATTTCTTAATAGGGGCGTGATCTTATGTCTACAAGGAGGAGGACTCGTGTCAAGAAGAGTTATATTTGAAGAACTGGCTGGAGACCTTCTACAAAGATCTTGACTATACTTGTGGTGTCGTACAGCGTGACACGACATCCAGAAAATGGTTGAAAAGGTTTATTCAGACTCCTTGGCTGATGGGTAGTAAATCATAGAAGGAGAGGAATACCATTTTTAGTGAGTGACGTAGAATTTGATTGGTTTCTTGAATTACTTCCCCCCTGACATCTTCTATCGTTGGATGTGCATATGCAATAAAGAGTGAAGAAGCAATGTGGCAGATGAGGAGGAATGTTTGAGTTCTTCTCTTCTGGCTAGAATTTTGAGTTGCTGGTCTATTATGGAAGTTTCTACCTCGAGAACACCTGGTCGTACCCCTTCTAGTCATGTTATCGCTCTATGGTCAGATCACTCCTCCTACTGAAATGAAACTTTGAGTCTCTCCTGATCGGACCATAGTAAATGAAGTTTTACCCCTTTGCAACTAGAGGGTAAGGAAGGATTGTATTCCATCCTTGAACTTGAATAACTTTAGATTTATAGGTCGTCTAGAAAATATCCTCGACTCAGGTCTACAAGAAGGCATGCTCCTGTTCGGAGGGAGTCACCTCTCGTGCAGCTAGCCCATCCTGGCTCAAGGGCGAGTAGGGAGTTTCAATCCTTAATTTTTGATGATGATTACACTTTTCTCAAGTATTTCCAAGGAAGACTGACAGGGGGGATTAATAGAGTTTGTTTATCTTACTCGTCATGCATCATCCATTTAGGTGCTCGAGGCTGGTGGATGGGTGAAGTCTTCTTACCCGACTATCTTTGACAAGAGAGTGAGATGCTCAAGGAACGAGTAGATATCCTTATTATTGTGCATAATTGGTACATTGAGGAAATATGATGTACTTCTGACTGATTTCTGGTTATAGAGGCCACTATAGAGCCATTTGAATATTCGACACTCTAGTCGAGAAGGTTAAGTTACTTGTTCGAGTAGTAACATAGAATAATGAGGCTTCAGCTCACGTTCAGACAACTTTATCCAAGGTGGAGGCCACTTTAGAAGAAGAAAACAGGTCTTTGGTTAATTCCCAAAAAAGATAGTAGAGTTGGAGAAGTCTCTAAAAGAGTCTCAAGATAATCAGGGAAAAGTTAAGGATGGCCTCTATGAGATGTGCCTTAAGAATATTTCTCATTCAAAGGAATTTGTTAAGTTGGTAGAAGAAAGTTACTCCATTGTCAAGGATGTCTTTGAATATGCCTTGAAACATATGGATCATTTTTATCATATTGTGTCAATCTCCCTAGAGCAAGTTCGTCCCAATCAACCTATCAAAAACGAGTAGGTGGTCTCCTTGGTAGAATAGTCTACTCTTTGCCTTCTTTTTTGGGATGGCATGCTTGTACCTCGCATTTGTAAATTTGATAAGTAATATTTGTCCTTTTCTCATATAATGTATATTTGATAAGTGCAAAAATGTAGTTATTTTGTGTATGTAAATTGTGGCACATATCGATACTTTTTGTTAATATCGTTTAAATAATATTTGCTTTGTGTGTAAATATGTATACTTTGTGTATTGTTACGTATTCGTGTAATTGTGTACCATTTAATAGTTTTAATGTCTTTTTGTAGGCATTGTTGCGTATTTGGAGCATGAGTAATAAAGTGTCAAAGACATGGCTTTAAATGCGCGTTTTTGGATGAAAATAAGTTTTGGTGTGGGCACCTCGCGCACACAGAGGGTGCATCACGGCCTGGGAGCAAAAGAATAAGTTTTGGCAGTCCAGAGGGCGTGTCGCGCGATCTTGACGGTGCATCGCGCGCTATGGCAGTTTGGTACATAAAAAGTTTTTGTGATCCCAAGATATTTGATAAGTACTACTTTCTCTAGGTATCAGGTTGTATATTAAAATCTTGAACAAAATTTTATATAGAGTATGCATATACTTCACTTTACCATAGTCCATAAAGTCGTCTTTGATGAAAAATGTAGACTTGATACACTTAACTTCTTTGCCCTCATCCTTAGAGTTTATAACAAAATTTCCTCCATTCTTCATACCAATGAGCTTAGGAATGAGGTCCTGAGTAATAGTTACTTCAACATCCATTACAATAGACCTTATTTCAGCCTCCCTGATCCCAGAAGTTAAAACTCTTTCACAAACTTGTGCATTCACCCAGAAATCTCTTACCAGAAGAGGATAATAAGGACAATTTAGTATATCAAAGAATTTCTTCCAACCTTGATGATCAAAGTGTTCCTTCAGCGAAAACCCTTTTACCTTAAATGATTCAAAATCCACACGTTGTTCTATAACCAGCTTTAGTTCCTCTTGACTAATCTTCGTATCTTTGTTCTTAAAGAGAGCGGGTTCCAACTTAATAAGAAGATGATGATGATGAAGCAATAGCAATAAAGTTAAGGTTTCTAAAAGGGTATTTGAAAAGTTTTTTTTGGAGATGGTTAGAAAACTGAAAAATGTAGGATGTGAAATATAAGAGTGTGTGAAATAGTGATCACAGAGTGTTTTTAGAAAAAACTAATTTTTTATTTGAAAGAGACTTAATGATTAAGTAGGCGGGAAACACAAATATCAAGTCAAATTCATCATTACCTGATGGTTTTTACTCATGAGTTACAAACTACGTGTTAGAGGACATATCAGATTTGAGACACATAATGGACAAGTGTCAAAGGAAAGTAGTTTTTTAGTTTTTTCATTTATGTAGTATTAGTGGCACTTAGTCAAAGTCTGAACATCATATACTAAAATGCTTCATAGTTTAATATTCATCAGAAGCTATTTTAGAGCTTCTGACCATAGTAGCTTCTAATCATCCACAGGTTCTGAGCCAATACTCAGAACCAGACACTTTATCCTTAAGCAAAAGTTTAGATAAAACCAATTATTTCTAGTGCTTGATTTTCAAAAGATAGAAATGATCGTTTGGTACAAAGACAGTAGCAACACTGCTTGTCACAAATCTAACAGTCTTCTAACATATATGAAATGTTAGGTTTAGCAACTGCTAAGCCAAAACACAAGGAAAAAGACATACCTTTGTACAACTTATAAAGCACTATCGAGTTGTTTTCTCTTAGTCTAAAGCAATTGATTTTAAACACCATTTTATTTCAGCAATGTCTTTTCTGAGGAAGCTTTAGGAGACAAATATTACTCAAACTATAAGAGCCACAAAGATCTCTTATAAATGGATGATCTTCAGAGGATAGATAACTTTTGGAGCACCAATTTTCTGGGCCCTTACTGTAACTCGGTTTTTTGAGAACTGACTCCTTGCTCTTTTTTTTTCTTTTATTATTTTTTTTTTTATTTTTTGCAAGAGTCGCCACCGACTTTTATTTTATCCAACATTTAGGAAAGGCATAAAAGAACAAGAAAGACCTTTTGACAGATTTTGGGTTCGGGGGGTTGGTTATACAAAGGGAAGGTTTTAAGCACCCTTTGTATCCATGGTTATCCATGGGCTCTTAATTGCTTAGCTCACTTTTGTTTAAATGCTTTATTGATTTGAAAATAGATGAGAAGTTTTGAAAATACGTTGTTTGAAAATGAAAGTGTTTGAGCAAGCAATTAGGAGTTATCTACTCTCAATTTATAAGATCTTTCTTATGCATTTAATACTTTTCTTAAATGATGGTATGATTAAAAAAAAGTAATAAGAGGGAAAACCATAGAGGTGCAAGTGTGCAAAGTGTTTTTTTTTTAAGTTTTATCTTGATTATTAATGTTTTAGCTCAAAGGTGAAAATATGGTCCAAGTGGACAAAAGGAAGATGACGGAAACATAAACAATGCGTCCAAATGGACAAAGAAAAAATAGCGGAAGCATAAATAATATGTCCAAATGGACAAAGAGAAAATAGCGGAAACATAAATAATATGTCTAAATGGACAAAGAAAAAATAGCGGAAACATAAATAATATGTCCAAATGGACAAAGAAAAATAGCGGAAACATAAATAATATGTCCAAATGGACAAAGAAAAAATAACAGAAATATAAATAATATGTCCAAATGGACAAAGTAAAAATAGCAGAAATATAAATAATATGTCCAAATGGACAAAGAAAAAATAGCAGAAATATAAATAATATGTCCAAATGGACAAAGAAAAAATAGCAGAAATATAAATAATATGTCCAAATGGACAAAGAAAAAATAGCAGAAATATAAATATGATGAATGATAAAATAAAGTATAAAGCAAGAAATATAAAGAACAATATAATAAAATGCGGAATTTAAAGTTAATTGTTAGTATGTTAGCACGCGAATCATCTTGAAGCTAGTCAAGTATATCCACGATGTTAGTGAAGATCGATGGTGAGTGAATGATGATCTCGGATTTAAAGTTAATGAAAATTTATCAGAAGCTTGATAGAATCATAGCGACTACACGATAAATTTCCAAAAGTCTTAAATCAACTGCATACAATCTCTGCCATATTTGATCTTTTATTCTGATTCGGGACAAAGGAAAAAGATAAGAAATAATATCAAATAATATACAAAAATAAATATAAAACAAATTAAACTTAATTCATTCTTTTTGTGATTTTTTTGGAATTGATTTTAAGTTAATTAACAAGCTAATTAAACAAATAATTATACAAATAATTAAACTTAACAAGAAAAATATTATTTTATATGTCAAAAATTAGATTATAAAAAATATAAACCTAAATCTAAAAGGAAAATATTTTTGGAGTTTTTTGATTGATTGAAAATAATTAAAAAAAGCAATATTTACATAATTACTAATTAATTAAGCAAAATAAATTAATTATGAAAAGAAATAAAATATTTTTATGTTAAAAATTAAATAAACATTTTATCAACTTAAAACTAAAATTAAAACTTTTTTTTTGAGAAATTGAAAATATGCATAAATATGGAGTTTTTAATTCATGAACTCCTAACACTACTACATATTAAAAATTACATTGTACTTACTCTATGATGTCCCAAGAGTGGAATAGAGTGATTGAAATTGATTGAAAGTGGTTATTTGAATGAGCCTTGATTTTTACAAGTTTCTTGAAACTTTTGCAAAAATATAAACTTAAGCTATGACTTTGTGGTGATTGTTGTTGTTCTTTGTGTTCCTCCCCCTTTTTTTCCTCTCCTTGAATGAAGAAAATGAAGCTCTATTTATAGGCAAAGAGATATGATCATAAAGCCTTGCAAGTGGAAATTGTCATGATTGATTTTGTGGAAAAAGAATGGAATATTCTTTTATGCTAGGTTAAAAAACTTAACCATAGTTTAATCACTCAAGTATTATTCTCTTCAATCTTGCAATAATATCTTTAAGCATCTTGAATTGGTCTTGATTGGCAACCATAAGCATCTTTGATAATATCTTTGAATTATCTCACTGTAATTAAACTTTAAATGAATAAAATTTAATTAAAATGAAATAAAAATGTCATGAATCATGGATATGTTGTGAATATCTTTAAACATATGAGAATCAAGATTGAATCACAAAAGACTTGGCCTTTTTTGAAAAAAAAATCAAATTTTGGTCATTACTTGTTTCATGCATTTTTCCAAAAAAGGTCAACTTCATCAAGGCATAGCTCCCTCAATTTTGATCCTATGAAAGTGTTCTTTTACTTTTTGGAAAGCCCAAGATGTCCTCTACAAGCCACTTTGGAAGCGTTTTTGCATTTGGAGAAGTTATTTTGATGATATGGGCTTTGACAAAAAACTGCTTTTTGTTGACTTTGAAAATGACCTGTAATGTTTTGGCTTATATCTCTTAGGCGGAAGCATTTCTTGACCTTGGTCCCAACATCAAAGTTGTAGAGAATCGAATTTCCTTGGGAATGAGCTTTGGTTGGGATTTTTTTGATAAATCATGAGAGAGTTATGGTCGGTCAAAGTTTAGTTGACTTTTAGGTAAAAAACTCTAATTTTGCAATTTTGAGTTTTGTCGATTTCTGAACTTTTCTTGATGAATTATGATCAACCATTTATCACATGATGAATCTTTTGACAAAATATGAATGTTGACAAAAAATTGCATTTTTGACTGTCTGTTGACTTTTTGGTCAAACTGGTCGTCTGTTGACTGTTTGAGCTGTTGACTGTGCGTCCGAGCGAATCGAAGTTTGAAAATTTGCCTGGTGGTACTTTGAGACATATGGAGATCCATGAAATCCATTTGAGGTCTCAAAAACTTGTTCTCCTGAAAAAAACAAAAACCCTAGTTAGGGACTATTTGTGTAGGAGACAGTTAGGCGTACCTGATTTTTATGCAGTGTTGAGTCTCTGTTGATCACGTGATTATCAGAAGACTTCTAGAACAAAATCTTGGAAATTTGAAGTGCGAAAAATTGATTTGACTGACGGTACAAACACGGAGAATTGTGCTGATAGCGGGTTTGACTAGTAACTAGTTGTCCGGGTATTAACGTAACAGTTAAAGTGAAAACTTAACAGTTAAAGTTAATTTTTTTCTTTTTGTTTTTGTTGTGTTAATGGTGAAAAATTTATTTACCTGAGCTGTTAGAAAAACACAAACATAATAAATAAATAAAATATACTGTACGCGAACGAAATTACCGATAATAACCTTGAAAAAATATTTAATGCACAGAAAAATAAATATTTAACACACATAATATTATCTTGGTAATTAAACTACCGTACGACAGATAGTACAACATTTAATACTAACAGTACAAATATTATATAATATAATGAACAGTACGACAAATAAAATAAACGGTACACTATTTGAAAGCGAAAGATACAACAAACTTTAAAAATGACGATTAAAAACCCATGCTATAAATAACAACATATAGATGATCGGGAGTGTAAGCAACCCAGGTCCACATTTTTCAGGACTATGCAGACAGAAAAAGGACATGATCACCACCAAAACAGTGATGACCATAAGAAAAAACGTATCCATCCACTTCGCCATTTTTGCCGGGGAAGAAGAGAAAATAATTATGAGATAGAAGTTTGAGAAATTTGGGAGATGAGTGAAATTTGATGTGAGAATTTATGGAAAAAATGAGGAGTATTTATAGAGTGAAAAGAGAGAGATAGAGACGTTGGGAATGGAATGGTACCGTTTGAATAGTAGTAGGATTTGAAAAAAAAAGTATGGTAGGTTTTTGAAAAGAAAAGGGGTGTAGAATAAAGCTAGGATTTGATTTGAAAGAAAGAGATTTGAAAAGAAAGGAAGATATTTGAAAAGAAAGAAAGAGATTTTGAAAAAATAATATAGTATAAAAATAAAAATTAGTTGGAAATAAAACCAATAATAATTTAATTGTTGCCAGCATAATCTGAAACCCGGACTCCGCGCCTGCAAATTTTAATTCTGTACCAATTGCGTCAGCATTATTTATCTGAAAATAAATCTCAAATAAACAGTGTATGAAGTGATAAACAGTATTTGGCGTTTATGTAAGAATAAATTTAACAGCGAACCAAAATACTGTATAAAAATTCTAAAAATTGAGTATTCATAAAATCAGGATATTTATGAAATAAAAATCCAAGATTGTATAAAACTCCAAATTTTTAGACAGAAGTCTGTTGACTTCTCTTTGAAAAAAAAGACGCGGGCGAATTTTGGGGTATAACAATAATGATCATAACACTTAGAAAATGACGGGATCTCAGAGGTCAAAAATTGGGGTGCAACACTTACCTTCAGTAATACCAGTAACAATCATCCACCTTTTATGGTTCCTTCTAGATTCCACATTTCCTTCCTCTTTCAGAGTTGAGATTTATAACATATGATTTTCTTCTGTCACATGTTGTAACCATCCATTGTCTAGGTATCTTGACTCCAACTTTTTTTCTTATATTTTTTTGCAAAAACAATTTCAGATTTGGATACCCATAGTTTGATGGGTCCTTTGGAGTTAGTTCTGAAAGGTATCTTCTGACTTTGTACCTTAGCCTTCATGTAGTAAGGCTTGAAATCATTCAAGAAGTTTGATTCCGTAGTTTTGAAAGGTCTCAAATTGAGCTTCCGTCTCCCCCATCTCTCTCTCTCTCTCTCACACACACACACACACAACACTAAGACAATTCCTAATGAATAAAATATTAGAGAGTAGATAATTTAAAAAATTCATACTTTAGAAGTGAGCAAAACACTACTTTATATAGGAAATAATTTAGCTAAAAAAGATAATAATCCATGAGCCTAACCCTTTACTAATCAATTAGAAACAATAGCTTTAATCGATTAGACAATGAATTTAACTTTTTTCTTAATTTATTAGAATTTCTTTTAAATTGATTAAGCACTTATCATGATTGGTTTTTAGGAAAAATGAAAATAGATGAAAAGTTTAAACCGATCTTAGTGTGTGTGAGTGTGTGCTCGTCGCGCATCGTATCAATACTTCAAGACTTATTTTTTCTTAAATTACATACAACTGATCACATACAATATTGAAAACACTAATTATAAGATCATACGAGTCTTCACAACTTGAGCTCATTTCGTTTGATTACTTTGACTTTGTCTAGCTTTTAGTACTGGAACTTTGACAATTTTCTTTTTTTCTAACTTCTAGACTGATGATACTTGAGAGATATGATGTCATCATCAGAACCTCAAAAACCTACCGAAATAATATTCTCTCAATTTTTGATGATGACTTCACATCTCTTGAGGAGGTGGTATAATAATAAGATGAAGAAGAAAACGGCCATGAAATATGGGGCGGTTCTAACCATCCTCCATATATAAAGTCCATCACGCAACGTTCACATATATGTTCTCACAATTACTCATATTTCAACTTTTCTTACGTCTCACTAACTTTTGAACGTTTGAGTGATAATATTATTGTATGTTGCTTCCATTTCATCCTATAAAAAACACTATCATTTCTAGTTCCAATACGAAAGAAATAACTTTTCTATCATCAAGTGGTTCCAGCCCCCTCCCGATCGCAGTTGCGGGGATCGAACCGTGGTTCTCCCTACCAAGTCTAGCACCAATCTCCACTAGAACAACTAACAATTGGTACAATAAAAAAAGGCTTAAATGCACTTTTGGTCCCCTTATTTTCATGTTTTTTAAGTTTTAGTCCCCCTATTTTAAAACCCGAATTTTTGTTCCTCTACTTTAGTTTACTTGGGATTTTTATGGTCCTCTTCCAAATTTGCACCAAATTTGCATATGTGACACCCTTATTAATGAGTGACATAGCTATAGTAACATCACGTTAGTATGCCCTATTGAACTGGACTATTACTGAAGCAATGACACGTCATTAATAAGGGCGCCACATATGCAAAATTGGTGGGGGCCAAGAAAATCCCAAGTAAACTAAATTAGATGGACCAAAAATCCAGGTTTTAAAATTGAGGAATTAAAACTTAAAAAACATGAAAATAGAGGGACAAAAAATGCATTTAAGCCTTAAAAAAAATCATTTCAAGTGATATTTCAAGTGCCTATTTATCATACTCTTTTATGAATTTGAACCATTTCTTTTAAATGAAGACATTATTACAAAACAATTACTTAAAGTTTTTGAATTTAAAAGCTTCTTGCATTGAATTTTGCACAAATCGAGATTACTAAACCCACATTACTACCCAATCTTCTTGCTTTCATCTTCTTTTTTACCAACACGTTACATGTACGTCACAAATAAAACCCACATCCATTAACTAACCCGACCCAAACCCCTAAACCCACATTCCAATCCCTCTTGCATCCAGTCAAAACCAAATCGCCAAACGGTTACAAAAACCCAAAACCCCAAACCCGAATCCGGATCCGGATCCGAATCTTATCAACAATCCACAATAACGCTAGTTCAAATTTCAAACTCCCGCTCCAAACCCCCATCTCAAATTTCAAACTCAAAAACTACCGTTAGATTCTTCTTTTCAAATATCATTAAATCAACACTTCACTTCATCACACTCTCGCTCTCATTTCTCTCTCTCAACCAAAATCTCCGACGAAACAGCCTCCGTGTCAACCACCACAATCCACCATGGAAAAACGCCCTCTCCAAACCAGCACCGCCGCCAACATTCCTTCGAAAACAATCAAAGAAATGTACCAAAAGAAAACATAGCTCGAACACATCCTCCTCCATCCCGATACCTACGTCGGCTCCATCGAGAAACACACTCAGAATCTCTGGGTTTACGAAAACAACGAAATGGTTCACCGCTCGGTTTTCTACGTTCCTAGACTTTATAAGATCTTCGACGAGATTCTCGTGAATGCGGCCGATAACAAACAGAGAGATTCGTCCATGGATTTGTTGAAGGTTACGATAGATCCGAAGGAGAATACGGTTTCTGTTTACAATAATGGAGACGGTGTTCCGGTTGAGGTTCATCAGGAGGAGAAGGTTTATGTTCCAGAGTTAATTTTTGGTCATCTGCTTACTAGTAGTAATTATGATGATAATGTGAAGAAAACATGTACAAAGGCATTACAACTCCAAAAAGAAATAAAACATTCAATCATGTCATGCCTTTTGAGGAACATAAAACAACGTCATTCAGAAAACATGTTTAACACAACGAAATAGTTTCAAAATCTGAATAACTTAAAACGGTTAATATTCATCGCCAAAGATTCATCGACTCGTAATCCAATCAGAATAAACCAAACAACTAAAAACAACAGTTTATGAAATTAACTCTAAAACAACAGTTCCCCAATGTTACAAGACCTGAGCATGACACCGACGCGACGTAACTAAAAGAGCTACTCTACGAGCTATCCTCACTAAAGCACAAAGCCGCTACTCCTCAATCTGAAAAATGTCAACAGTAAGGGTGACTCTCATTCACAATTAACAAATGTTATAAGCTCATAAATAATAAAACATCATTAGTATATTATTCACCCAATTGCAAATATATTCAAATTTACAGCAACATTCATCAACCACACCAAATAAATCAGTCGCATCACATTATAACATTGGACATCTTCCATTCATGTTATAATAATACATACATACTAATGCAATACAACTACATGAATGTGATACCAATCATGTGATTAACCCATCTGACCGATCCATACACCACCGGGATACTTCTACTGCCAACTCACTAATTCCACACAGTGGGAATTAGCTACCACTGATCTAAACACCACCAGGATACAACTCCAAATGAATGTGAATGCATGCACCACCTATAGCATGCTAATCATCAACACCGAATAATACATTCATATTTCAACATCGAGCAACAATCATGGATAATGTATTCACACCTCAACATAATCCAAACAATTACATTATACATAATTCACATCGAACACAACATCACATTAAAATCATGCTGTCACAACACCTCCACGTTGTCACGTTAACCAATTCATGCACACAATGTACAAAACACAACACAAAGGATTTTAATCAAGGTTTTAAAATAAAGTCAAGCCATCGTTCATCACACCATTTAATCATATAAAACATTTCATTAGCTTTACAACGCTCGAAACAACGCTTAAAATAGGTACACGCTTTGAAAGTTATGGATTTTAGAAAATATTAATTTTTTCCAAAAAGCTACATCGTAACCGGTTATAGGAATAGCGTAACCGGTTACGTCCAAGCAATTGTTAAATTTTTCCAAAAAAAACCTTTACTGTAACCGGTTACAGGAATAGCGTAACCGGTTACGCTTGACGTAACTCTATTCGCTATTATTTCCTCTTACACGTAATCGGTTACGGTCCCGTGCGTAACCGGTTACGAAACTCAAAAACTTAAAATTTCAGAAATCACATGCAGTGTAACCGGTTACGTAACCAATTACGACCCTTCTGCAACAATAACTTCACTTTTTGACAGCATTTCAGCCCCTCCACTCAATCCAATTCGTACCAGTTCAATTATAACACAATTACAGAGCTAATTTCAAAGATTTCACACAAAGTTATCAAGCAATAAGTCCATCTAACATCACCAATCATCCACAAACATTCAATTGCATAAAATCTATGAATTTGAGCCCTAAACTTCAAAACTCCAAAACCTAACATACATCCCAATTGAATCAAACAATACACAATTCAATTCTATCATCTACAAACCGACAAAAGACGATAATCGGAAGAGCCCCCCTTACCTTAGCCAAATTCTTGGATTCTTCCTCTTCCTCATCCAAAGCTTTTTCACGTTCTTCTCTTTCTCCTCTTTTGCTCTTCTATTTTTCAATTTCTTTTATTTTCCTTCTTTTATGAAAAATAGAACATAACTTTAGTAAAGACCTAACACTTGGCACCTCCCCTTTACTAATCACAACACTGGCCCAATTACCTTATATCTCAATTCTCCAATTTAATCAGATTAAAATACCAATTAAACCCGATAGTACTCCCTCCGTCTCATAATAAGTGTCCCATTTGCGTTTTTTTCTTGTCTCAAATTAATTGTCCATTTACAATTCCAATGCATCAATCATTATTATTTTTCCACTATTATACCCCTATTTATTAACTTTCACGTTATTCAACTACCATTAATAGGGGTATTCTAGTAAATGATATTAACTTATTTACTAAAACCAATACATCCAATCATTTTCTTAAAAACCGCGCATTGCTTAAATAGGACATTTATTATGAGACGGAGGGAGTAATAGTTAACCAGAAAAAATACATATAAAAAAGAATTAAATAGTTAACTCCCTCTCACAGATAAAAAAAAAGTGTACTCCACTCCCCTAAAGAGTATAATAATAATAATAATAATAATAATAATAATAATAATAATAATAATAATAATAATAATAAGACCATGGATATGAGACGGTTCTAACCATCTCAATATATAAAGTCTATCACGCACAATTCACATATATGATCTCACAATTACTCACATTGCCACTTTTCCTACAACTCACTAACTTGAATGTTGGAGTGGTAACCTTGCATGTTCCTCCCATTCCATCGAATAAAAAACTTCATAATTTCTAATTCCAATACGGAACAAATAAATTTTACACTCTATTTCGTGACAATGTGGATCACAAATTTTATTCCACAATAAACAATATTTCAAGTGCCTATTTATCACACTATTTTATGAATTTGAGCCGTTTCTTTTGAATGAACATTATTGCAAAAAAATTACTTGTTTTTAAGTTTGAAAGTTTTGATCCAAATAAATAAAAAGTAAACCTTCATGCATTGAATTCGGCACAAATCCACATTACTAAACCCACAGTACTACACAATCTTCTTTTGACCAACACGTGACATGTACGGCACAAATAAAACCACATCCATTAACTAACCCGACCCAAACCCGTAAACCCACATTCCAACTCACCAAACCAATTAGAAAAACCCCAAACCCGAATCCGGATCCGAATCCTATCAACAATCCACAATAACACTCGTTCAAATTTCAAACTCCCGCTCCAAACCCCATCTCAAATTTGAAACTCAAAAACTACCGTTAGATTCTTCTTTTCAAATATCATTAAATCAACACTTCAATTCACCACACTCTCGCTCCCATTTCTCACTTTCTCTCTCTCTAACAAAAATCTCCGACGACACAACCTCCGTGTCAACCACCACAATCCACCATGGAAAAACGCCCTCTCCAACCAAGCACCGCCGCCAACATTCCTTCGAAAACAATCGAAGAAATGTACCAAAAGAAAACGCAGCTCGAACACATCCTCCTCCGTCCCGATACCTACGTCGGCTCAATCGAGAAACACACTCAGAATCTCTGGGTTTACGAAAACGACGAAATGGTTCACCGATCGGTGTCCTACGTTCCTGGACTTTACAAGATCTTCGACGAGATTCTCGTGAATGCGGCCGATAACAAACAGAGAGATCCGTCGATGGATTCTTTGAAGGTTACGATAGATCCGGAGGAGAAT
This sequence comes from Vicia villosa, assembly GCF_029867415.1. Taxonomy (NCBI): domain Eukaryota; kingdom Viridiplantae; phylum Streptophyta; class Magnoliopsida; order Fabales; family Fabaceae; genus Vicia; species Vicia villosa. Next base: position 189,294,070 of record NC_081182.1, on the reverse strand, counting down.
ACGGTTTCTGTTTACAATAACGGAGACGGAGTTCCGGTTGAGATTCATCAGGAGGAGAAGGTTTACGTTCCTGAGTTGATTTTTGGTCATCTGCTTACTAGTAGTAACTATGATGATAATGTGAAGAAAACTACTGGTGGAAGAAATGGTTATGGTGCTAAGCTCACGAATATTTTTTCGACCGAGTTTATCATTGAGACTGCTGACGGTCATCGTCTGAAGAAGTATAAGCAGGTAGTAATTTGTTTGTTGATTTTAGAGGTGGATTTTGGCTTTTGATTTGTTAATTATTTGGTGATTTAGGATATGTTAGGGTTTAGGGTTTTTAAATGTTGATGTGGTGAACTGAAGTTGAATTTCGTTGATTTCTGATTCTGCTAGGGTTTTTAAATGTTGCTGTGAACTGACGTTGAATTTGTTGATTTCTGATTCTGCTAGTGTTTTTTAAATGTTGCTGTGGTGAATTGAAGTTGAATCTGTTGATTTCTGATTCTGCTAGTGTTTTTAAATGTTGCTGTGGTCAACTGAAGTTAAATTTGTTGATTTTTGATTCTGCAAGGGTTTTAATGTTTGCTGTAATGAACTGTAGCTTTTGCTTGATTGGTGATACTTTAAAATGTTGCTGTGGTGAATTGAAGTTGAATTTGTTGATTTCTGATTCTGCTAGGGTTTTAGTGTTTGCTGTAATGAACTGTAGTTTTTGCTAATTTGATGATACTTTTAAATGTTGTTGTGGTGAACTGAAGGTTGAATTTGATGATATCTGATTCTGCTAGGGTTTTAGTGTTTACTGTAATGAACTGTAATTTTGCTCAATTGGTGATAATTTTAAATGTTGCTGTGGTGAACTGAAGTTGATTTTGTTGATTTCTGGCTCTGCTACAGTTTTGATGTTTGCTGTAATGAACGGTAGTTTTTTGTTAATTTGATGATAATTTGATATTTGATCAATTGGTGACTGCACTTTGGTGCATACAATGTAGAATCAGTGCGATTTATATTTAAGTTTAAGTATATTAGTTGTGCATTTAGAATATTGTTTGTGGTTATTTATATGGCTAATGATGATTGGGTTGATTTTCTTGTGTTATGAAGGTGTTCTCAAACAATATGGGGAAGAAGGGTGATCCAGTGATAACCAAATGCAAAGCTAATGAGAACTGGACCAAGGTGACCTTTAAGCCTGACTTGGAGAAGTTCAAAATGACTTATCTTGAAGAGGATGTTGTTGCTTTGATGAAAAAGCGTGTCCTGGATATGGCTGGGTGCTTTGGAAAGACGGTTAAGGTTGAACTCAATGGAACCGTGATTCGTTTTAAGTCGTTCCGTGATTATGCTGATCTCTTCTTGAAATGTGCTGAGAAGTCCAAGCCTATGCCCCTGCCAAGGTTTGTTTCTAGAATTATGTTATTGTTTGAGAGTGCTGTAAGTGTGTGTGGTCGTGTTTTCATCATTAATGTTATATAACTTGATTTGTTGTTTTTAGGATTCATGCCAAAGTAGGTGATAGGTGGGAGATTTGCGTCAGTCTAAGTGATGGGCAATTTCAACAGGTGACTAGTGAAGTTCTAAAGCATAGTAACTTGGAGGTTCATTGATATTAATTTCTTGTCTTACACACTTTAATTTGTATTTTTAACAGGTCAGCTTTGTTAACTCGATTGCTACAATCAAGGGTGGGACACATGTTGATTACATCACCAATCAGATTACTACCTATATAATGAACAAAGTGAATAAGAAAAAGAAGGATGCGAATGTGAAAGCTCACACGGTTAAGAATCATTTGTGGGTTTTCGTCAATTCTCTAATTGACAACCCTGCTTTTGACTCTCAAACTAAGGAGACACTAACAACTAGACAAGCTAGTTTTGGTTCTAAATGTGATGTTCCAGAATCAATGTTAAAGGATGGTTAGTAGGACATAATTTGTTTGTAATTTTTGTAATGTGACCAAATTTGAGGAAATCATGTCTTACTCTCATATATTGTTAATCTCTGCAGTTGAGAAATCTGGAATAGTGGACACCCTCCTATCATGGGCAGATTTTAAACAGAGTAAAGATTTGAAGAAAACTGATGGAACTAAGACCCAAAGGCTCCGTGGGATCGTAAAGCTTGAGGATGCCAATGAAGCTGGTGGAAGGAACTCTGAGAAATGTACTTTGATTTTGACAGAGGGGGATTCTGCCAAGGCCCTTGCTGTAAGTGGTTGTCTATGTCTACAGTTTAGGCAATATAAAGGAGTCTTATGATTTAAATTTAAGTCAATCATTCTAAATCCCCAATATTTGCATAAAAAAAAAAGTCTTAATTTATTTTTTCTTTGTTTTCATGTATGAAGATGGCCGGTCTTTCTGTGGTGGGTCGAGACCACTATGGTGTGTTTCCATTGAGAGGAAAATTGCTGAATGTGCGAGAAGCTAGCAGTAAACAAATAATGGAAAACGAAGAAATTCAGAATATAAAAAAGATTCTGGGATTGCAGCAAAACAAAGAGTACACTAATGTGAAGTCTTTGAGATATGGTCATTTGATGATTATGGCTGATCAGGTGAGAGTTACCTAAGATCTTAGTATAATAATATAAACATCTCAGTTTCAGTAGAATATATGAGGATGCTAATATTTAAGTAATGAACGGGGATATAATTGTTCAACGTTATGTGATTCAGGATCATGATGGCTCACATATCAAAGGGCTTCTGATTAATTTCATTCATTCCTTCTGGCCATCATTGCTTAAGGTTCCATCTTTCTTGGTGGAGTTTACTACTCCCATTATAAGGGTTAGTATATTGGTAATTTAGATTTTTGAACTATACAGTCTGTTGAATAAAACACCCACTCTGAATATCACATCTACTTTCTCTACAGGCTTCTCATCCGAACAAGACAATAACATCATTTTATTCCATGCCGGAATATGAAGCATGGAAAGAAAGATTGGGGAACAGTGCAACTAGTTGGAAGATAAAGTACTATAAGGTTTGTTGTTGTAAGCAATGAGAAACTTCATAATTTTAAGCTTATAATATTAGTATACCTCTATATCTGCATATATAGCTAAAGAGCACGAATACTCCTTGAATTAAGTGTGTACTAGTGTCGAAGATGTGTTGTTGTCAGACACGCGTGTTAGATAACTTCAAAAATTTCTCAATTTTGTTTAGTTTATATAAAAAACCAAAGTTAAAAAGATGTTCTTACTTTGTATTGGGCAATTATCACAATATACTATGTTTTCACAATTTCTGAAAATAATTTATGTAAAGTTTGTTGCGACTACTAGAGATAAATTCATTTGAATCAACCATCTGATGTGTTTTGGTGTTTGTTTTAGGGGTTGGGTACAAGTACCCCCCAAGAAGGGAGAGAGTACTTTAGTGATCTTGGTAAGCACAGAAAGGATTTCATTTGGGATGATGAACTCGATGGAAATGCAATTGAGCTGGCATTCAGCAAGAAAAAAGCTGAAGATAGGAAGATTTGGATGCGTAATTTTGAGGTATGTTTTTCAACATGTGAATCTGCTAGCTAAAAGCTTACTCTTCTAGGGTGTATATTTAACATAAGGTTTATCATTCTCTGTTGTTGCAGCCTGGAACTTGCCGCGATCATGAAGCAAAACTTATAAACTATAAGGACTTCGTTAACAAAGAGCTTATATTGTTCTCAAGGGCAGATCTACAGAGGTCCATTCCCTCTATGGTTGATGGCCTTAAACCTGGTCAAAGGAAGATTCTTTTTGGTTCATTTAAGAAAAAATTGTACAAAGAAATTAAAGTTGCCCAGTTTATTGGTTATGTGTCTGAGCACTCTGCTTACCACCATGGTGAACAAAGTCTTGCTAGCACAATTATTGGAATGGCACAGGATTTTGTGGGCAGCAACAATATCAACCTTCTCAAACCAAACGGTCAATTTGGTACTCGTAACTTGGTGAGGCAAACCTGCAGATAAGCCTTTGCTGCAGTATTTACCATGTTAAAAAATTTATAATCTGTACTTACTGTAATTTGCTTTTTCAGGGTGGTAAAGACCATGCAAGTGCCAGATACATTTACACTGAGCTAAGTCCTGTTACTCGATGCCTCTTCCATGAGGATGATGATAAACTTCTTGAATATTTGAATGAAGATGGGAAGTCCATTGAACCAAATTGGTATTTGTATTCTCCTTTTTTCTGAAGGCTATTTTTGTTTGTAAGTAGTGACAATTAAGTAACACCATAAATGTTGAATTAATTGGATTTTTACTTGTCACCACAGGTACATGCCAATTATACCTTTGGTTCTTGTCAATGGAAGTGAGGGAATTGGGACAGGTTGGAGTTCTTACATTCCCAACTATAATCCACGGGAAATTATTGCCAATGTAAGACGATTGCTGAATAGTGAGGAATTAGTGCCAATGGATCCATGGTACAGAGGATTCAGAGGTACTATTGAGAAAAGTGCCAAAGAAGGTGGCTATATAGTCAATGGCACTGTAACTGAAATAGATGAGCAAACTTTCAGAATCACAGAGCTTCCTATACGTAAGTGGACTCAAGATTATAAGCAATTTCTTGAATCCATAACTGATGGGACCCCTAATGTCAAAGATCCACTCATCGAGGTAACATGTCATAAGCATTTACTCACCGCAAACACAAATAGTTAATTTGTGTCTCTCTTATCATTTGAAATTTTGTTTGTTTGCAGGATTTTAGGCAAAATGGTGATGATGCAATTGTAGACATTGAAATCAAGATGAAGCCAGAAAAGATAGCTACAATCTTGCAAGAAGGATTATTCAAGAAATTCAAATTGACTAACACTATTAGCACAAACAACATGCACCTTTTTGATGCAGAGGGAAAAATTAAGAAATTTGACACTCCCGAACAAAGTATAACCTTCACAATACCCGTGTGTTTTAAATCATAATATCTACAATATTTTTCATACTAACTGTTTTGTTCCATTTTTGGTGCAGTTCTTGAAGAGTTCTTTCCACTTCGGCTAGACTATTATGAGAAGAGAAAGGTGGGTTTTGATGGCATTAGTCTTTCATCGGTCTTTCTATTATTTTCTGTACCTATTTAATATGAACTAAAATGCAAGCTGTGCATGTGCAGGAGTATATATTGGGCAACCTTAATCGGCTGTTGTTGATTTTGGATAACAAAGTCAGGTTTATATTAGGGGTTGTGAATGGAGAAATTATTGTGAGCAACCGGAAAAAAGCTGAGTTGTTGATTGAACTGAAGCAGAAAGGTTTTACTCCCATGCCCAGGAAAGGTAAATCCGCCAAACCACAAGTTGCTGGGGCAAATGATGGTGATTCAGAAGAGCAGGAAGATACTGAGCTCGAAACTGGATCTCAGCCTGTCAGTGTTGAAGGAGCAACATGGGGTGACTACGAGTATCTTTTATCCTTACCTATTGGAACTTTGACTCTTGAAAGTGTGCAAAAGTTGCTTGATGAAAAGACTGAAAAGGAAAAGGAGTATGAAATTTTGTCCGGAACACCAACAACATCACTGTGGTTGAAGGATCTAGATGAGTTTGAAAAGAAACTTGATGTGAGAGACCATTGTTGAATTTGTTTAGTAGTATATGAATCATTGAAGGTCTATATTAATAATCTTTTTGTCTGTATTTCAGGAGCTAGATAGCAAAGACGCAGAAGAGGATCGAAAGAGAGCAAGCCAAGGAAGTAAAAAAGCAAATGGTTTTGTTTCAAAACCTTCAAAGAAGCCGCCACAACCACGAAAGAATACTAAGAAGACCAAAAATGCTGAGCCAGAGAGTGGTAGTTCTTCAATGGAAATTGGTAAGCTTGAGTTGTTTTATCATTTTTTTTAATATTGTGTAATGTGTTATTTTCAAGTTTTGCTATCCACTTGGGTATGAACTTTTTTGATTTGCATCATCAGAGAATGCTGTTGAAGTTGCAAAACCAGCTGAGGTTGCAAAACCAAAAGGACAAGCAGCTCCTAAGAAGAATATCCAAAAGGTATGCCAATTGCTGATTTTTTATAGTGCATTGTTTTACACTGAATCATGTTTAAGCCCTTATGTTTTCATAATATGCCTATCATCAGGAACCTGAAGATGAGATTCAATCTCTTCAAGAACGCCTAGCTGCGTACAACTTTGAATCATCTGGTGAAAAATCACAAGGTAAATATTTTTGGGCTGAAGTAGTTAAATATGTTGTGAATCTTCCATTCAATTGCCATACTAGTTATGTAGTGTATAATGTTACACATGCTGAGTGCTGAACTTGCTGTTTTCTTTCCACAGCGATGGAAAGTGAAGAAGTGCAACAGAAGGCTGCTGGGAAGAAACAGAATAATAAAAAGGGTGGGGCAAAAAAGAAGTCAAGTACCATAGTGTTGGAATCAGATAGTGATAATGAAGTTAATGATGTTGACGACGACGACGATGATGACTTCGAAGAAGTACAACAGAAGGCTGCACCAGTTAAGAAGGGAGGGAGAAAGCCTGCTGCTCAGAATGCCAAGAAGGCACCTGCAAAGGCTCCCGCAAAGGCACCTGCAGCCCCTAAGAAAAGAAATGCTGGCACTAAACAATCGGCTGGTCAAAAATTATTAACTGATATGTTGCAGCCAGCTGAAGGTACAGGTACTTCCCCAGAGAAGAAAGTGAGGAAGATGAGGGAGTCTCCTTTTAACAAGAAGAGTGGTTCTATACTGGGCAGGGCTGCTGCTAAGGATATAAGTCCGATTTCAGAAGACATATCTGCAGGTTCTGCTTCTAACTCTCCTGTTTCCGAAGATGAAATGGTTGAGATTGCACCACAGCCAGCAAGGGTAAGACCCCAGAGGGCAAATCGTGCTCAAAAGAAATATGCAGTGAGTGAATCTGAGAGTGAAGATGATTCGGATGAGGATGTGGAATTGTCAGATTTTGAAGAAGATGATGACTAGATTATTCTTTTAATCGCATTAGTGAAACTAGATGAATGCTGTGTTACTGTTCTGTAAAAAACTGATCTGTGTCTTGCAGACTTGTGTTTGTTATTTGATGACTTGAACTCATTAGTTTGAATGTAACAATCAGATTTCTGACTCTAGCCATTGTTCTTCTATTCCTTGTGGATATTTGCATCTGAATTTAATTAGTTTGTTTTGTATATTTTGGATATTTGCATCTGAATTTAATTAGTTTGTTTTGTATATTTTGGTGATTGCTTATAGATCCAGCATACAGAACCAATGGTTTATTTATTTATTTTTATTTTTAAAACAGACATGATTAGATAATATAGCTCCAAGGATTTTACAATCATTGACAAAAATTCACTGCTAGATTCAAACAGTGTAACTTTTAGTTTCACCCGGTAAACTTCAGAACCACGCACAACTGAAACCATTTACAGCATGATTACAGTGAGGGCTGGTGGTAACCTGTGCAGTTCCGGTGGTACCTTACTCCGGAACATCGAGTGTCATATACAACACTACAGCAGACATAAGTTGGCACGGGTATCACGCCAGCTTACAAGTGCTTGGATTGTCTCTCCTAGAGTAGCTAAATCTCCAACAACACTCTGAACTCTTCCAGCCACACTTTAGTGATCATACCTCCATAACTCCATTGCACAATATCAGGGCTCTAAGTGGAAGGAAATGTGTCAGATTTCTCATCAAGGTGAGCAGCAACAACATTTACAGCTTCTCCACAGCATATCCAGTTCCATAAAATTAAGCGACCTTTTGCAGTGCATTTTTGGCAAGTGAGGCTTAAAATACAAGTGCATCAAATCAACCATTGAGTAACAAGAAAATCTAATAGCCAGGTTCAGTTCACCCATCATTTTAACACCTGAAGGATGAAGCATCAGTAAAGGGTAAGAGTTTGTATACAAAAAATCTGCATATGTATGCATGATTTTTGGAGTTAGTGCAGATTTCATCTCGGGCATCCCATGATCCATATTCATCTTTGCAGCTGCTGGAGGAGAAGATCGATGTTCTTCTTTATTAGAACCAGACATGGTACAAAATGAGTACTTCGACACATTCTTCTTCCGATAAAACATGTTCATGATTGAATCTGTCAATGATACTGGAGTTATTTATTGCTTTTGTTATTGTTGTGGTAGACACATGCATGAAGTGTGAGGCTCGGTATACGTCAAATAAGCGAAGCGGATTATCTATTGCTAATTACGCATCATTTACACATTTCTGAATCATTACCTGTATATATCGCAAATTCACACAAATTTTTTCTATTTTCTTGATGCTACATACAATTGTGTCTAACTCTACACTATCTATATCCATCTTTCTATATTTTTTTTTCTTAGAGCTACTATCTAATCTCTAATATTATTTTTATTATATGACATAACAGAAAAATCTTCATCTAATCCATCTATTTCTCCTTTAAGTCTGTGTTGTTGGATGATCAAAACCGAAACCGTCACTGCAAAATCCGGTCCCGAAAGAACATCGCCTATAGGTCCAAGTTCAGGACACTGTTGCCAATCATTCATCCCTCTTGTTAAAATCGAGTTCACCCCTCCTTCTCTTCCTACAATAACCAACGAGTACTGCCCTTCAAATGACTTGAGAATAGAAAAAGTCTCTGAAGCATTTGCGAGATGTTTCTCCGTATATGCAATTCTCCCTCCAATCACATGCTTCTCGTAGAACTCCGCAAAACATTCATCATCCAACTGCATTTCCTCCTCCTGCTCCGGGAGGATGATTCTGTATCCGACTAATCTAGACGACTCCGCAGTTGTATCTACTAGAAATCTTATTACTGTCAGATTTACTCCCGGATGTTGCGCGACACGACTAGCATAGGCAAGTGCTTCTCTATCATCTTTCCCACCTATGAATATCACTGCCACGTTTTCCGATGCTTGACATCTCGTTAAACGTTCTAACGATCCAAAGCCTCTATCTACTAGAATCCCAACAGAACAAGGCGCACTTCTAAGAACCTGTTCAAAACAATATTATATATTCGTCAAATTCGTGTCGAGAGAATAAGATATCTATTGTTGTTAGAGGCATTACCTTTCTGTTAACATATCTGAACCCTTGATTACCACCATCCAATGTTCGATCCTGACGTTGAAACCGATGAAACGGTAATATGACAAGAGCAACCATCAAGTCCTCTGCTAAAACACAAATGTCTTGTGGCATGTTATTAATCGTCGATAACGCCATGGTTCTTTTCAATGTAATACCTTCACCATTTTCTGCCACATGTGCTTGAAACGAGTTTGTTATTTTCTCTCTCATTTCCATTACTTCTTTGTCTTTCACAGTTGCTGTGTGAACTCCTTCATCCTTCTCTAAATTTACCGATATTTCGTTTGTTAGTTCAATCATGTCAGCGACATACACTAGAATACCCGGATCAGCTCCACCTTTCGTAATCTCCACAAAGCTTATCGACGCAGGAACATTTTGAGGTCCATGAACACATAATAGGATCCTTAGTTCACTCGACGGATCGAGCGATTGAAGCGCTAAGCGATGAGTAGGCGATCTTTTCCTTGCACGTTTTATGATAAGTGCTACAACCGACGGCATGTATAAAATCGTGAAAAAGATTGCAAATATCATCCCAATCCCTGTGGAAACAGTTGTTGCTACGCCACAACTCATCTGCAAAACACGGTTTCAGTGACTTGCGTTACACTCAACAAAAACTATTCGGTCTATTTTCAAAATAAGCATAAGGACTTACCACTTTGACAACCATGTAGATATGCAAATGACCCTTTGTAGTAAGAAGCAATCCTATCGAAATTGCTTCCGGCCAGTGAAATCCCTGTATTGCCCCCGTAGCAAGCGCTCCCGAAACTTTTCCGACTATTGACACAACCATAAGCACAAGTATTTTTACCCATGTGCTAACATTCTTTGCTTCAAACTTTCTCAAATCTGCTTCAAACCCAACCCACAAGAAAAAAATGTAAAAGAAAATTGTATTCAACACATAGTTGATTTTGGTAACAACCCATTTTGAAACCCTACCCTCCTTAGGAAAACAAACACCAACTATAAAAGCGCTTAAAATCGGTGTAAAACCAGTTAAAACCGACGAAGAGCACATTAACACCACAAACGCGATCGAGAGTATCAAATGCGGACCTTTCATAGGTCTACCTTCTGGATTTTCATTATTAACCCAACTCATAAAAAACGGCGAAATTACTAATGTGAATACCACTTCTCCCAAGACCGCGAAACCCATTCTCATCACTTTTTTAGAATCAAAACCAAGATGCAAATCACTGCAAATATCAGGCAGTGGAGCAAGTATGAAACAAATTGCAAGCGTGCAATAGCACACGAAATCCGAGTGCATTGCACACGCGATTACAAGCTTCCCGATATCTGATTTTCCGATTTTGAGCTGTGTTATTAAACGCGTCAACACAGGCGAATCCGTGCTCGCCATTAGGATCGAGAGAGCTAAGGAGAATTCGACTAGTTTATCTATGTTCGGAAAATACTTTAGAAAAGGAGATACAGTAATCGCTAATAGGAACGTTATCAAAATTCCGGTATATGCAACCCTAACATATCTTGGTGGTTTTTGTAACAGAATATACGGATCCATCTCTATCCCTAATGCAAACATATAAGCCATCATCCCGAAATCGATTATAAATCCAAACGTCGAGTTGAATTTCTCAAATAAACGACGTACGAATCCTATGTTTCCAACGATTACTCCGACCTGCATTCATATAATCATATAATCATTACAAAGAACACGAATGCGACAATGTTGTACTATAAACCGAAACTTACGATTATATGAGAAGTGATTCGAGGTTGCGAATAAGGCTTAAGCACAAAATGCAAACCATTGCACAAAATCACCATGACCATAAATAGAGAAAAGTTTTTAGCCAATCCAACAATGAGATCGGCTAGCTTGTCGCCACATATAAGTGGCGGCACTGCCATTGACAAGCCAAAAGCCATTTTGACAAACCAAAATCAATTAATCTTGTTCATCTTCTTTCAAGTTTCAATTACTAACAACAACATTTTTGTTACAAACATGTTTTTGTGAAATCCTATGGTTGTTATTTCTTAGCTTTGTTTAAGGAGACTATAGAGGAGCACTTTAAGGATTATTAAGAAAATGCTTATAAGGTGAAAGTGAAGTTTTGAGATTATGTGTGGAATGCATTCAACCGAAAAAAATGGATCAATCACAAATTTAATATATATTAAAATTAAATTTTATTCTAAATAAAAAAGTAATTATACAATTTTTTTTGAAAAAACACATGTTCAGCGCCAAACCCTAATTATCAAATTAGGGTTCATAAGAAAAAAACACATCCATTGATAAAATCTAACCAACAAAAATAACAATATTTCAGTTGTGTGTTCAAGTAGGCAACTCGAACCTACACAACGGACACGAATGACCTATCTCCAACCAATCACTGATACATTTCGGATGATACATATGCGAACATGGCATAACAAGACAAACATTAAAATCCTCGAAACAGATACTACATTTTCCTTCTTTTTCAACTTTCTCTAATTTCTCAATACACGACTTTGCCGCAGGAACAAACTCAATATCTTGATCTTGATCGCTAATATCTTCATCACTTTCACTACTCTCATCGATTTCATCATCGCCATCAACCTCACTTTCACTACTCTCATCTTCGGTAGCTCTTGGAATGCAAATATCAACTCGAATAGGCAAAGCCGTTGAATTCTTGTGCGTCGTTTTCACCATATCCTCCAAACATTCTAAAATCTTCGACTCTACAACCCTATAAGCATCTTGAGGTATATCCGTCTCAGAAAGCCAAGACTCGATGGTTGTTTTTTGAATCATTTCCTCCTTTGTTACGTATATAAAATTGTGACTCTGCGTCACGTTAGAAGTTCTAAACCTCCTCGCACTCAAAACATACATGTTGGTGCAATTAAACTCCGCTATAAAATATCTATCCGCCGGACATGATGATGAAATATTGTTTAGATCAGAAGAGTGGTTTGGATTTACATCACAATGATATTCATCCATTGTTGAATCTTGAGAAAAAGTGATCACAAAAATCAAAAAAACTAAAGAGAGAATTCTTAAACAAATAATAAACTATAAGAATAAGCTGTTTTGGAATGAGAAATAAATAGAGGAAACAATTGAGAAAACCAGAAAATTTCAAATAGTTTTTAATTGATTTGTTGCAACAAAAAACAAAACTGTCGATATTTAAGGATATTGAGAAAAACCATAACCTACGTATAAAACTCAACCGCCTAGGTTAGTTGTTTTGTTTTTAAAAAATTAGAAATTAATTTAAAAATAAAGTTTGAAAGAAAAATAAAATCTGTTTTGAGAACTTTAAATTTCTTTTAAAATCTTGATCCCATCAAATCACAATGCTATCTTCTCATTAATTATAAAGAATTCAAATTTAATACACACAATTACATTCAAAGTTCTTGTTTCGTTTGACTATATAAAATTAATAATTTCACGAATTACAATTTTTATTTAATGTCCTATTTCTTTTTTTAATAATAATATTTTTAAATTCTTCCGCATTTAGAAATATTAATATATTTCAACATCTAGAAAATTTTAATCTAATAATATTAATAAAATACACACAAATGTTAACAATAGAAATTAACAAATAAAATCTTTTTTCATTAAAGAGTATTAGATGAATATCTTTTTGGATCGTTCTAGCTGAATCTTTTTCAATTGACCTATATAACACATATTTTCCAAAATAATGACAGAGATTGAGTAAAGATATATTACTGATTTGTTTTATAATTATAATATTTTCTTTTATTTTTTAAATGACATTTTTTTTATAGTTTTTAAAGAATGACATAGTTTGTCAGCATAACCGTTAGGAGTTATTTTTTATATTAGAATTGTATCTGACGTAGACGCGTAGTGGTGATGATTTGAGGTTTGAGAGTACTATTCTCTCAAGGTTTTAAATTCAAATCAACTATAAACAAGTTGCTTATAAAAAACAAATAAAATATTTAAGATTTTAAAATATTTTCTAAAATTCTAAAATAAACTACTTAATCCCTTACATTATTAACTTTTACTAAGCTTTATTTAAAAGAAAAAAAGGGAATGTTGTACACTATCTAATGTGTCACAAGATAAAATGGTGGGTAAAAAAGCATTATGTCATGGCTTTCTAAAGTAGATGTTCCTAGAGATGCTTTTACTTTGGTGGCAGAAAAAATCTTGCAATATGCTCGTGAAATGGTTAATAATGGAACATATAAGAACCTAAGGATTTTTTTCTATTCGAGTTGATTTCTTTGTTACACATGCTTTTGAAGTGGGTGACAAAGTTGAAAAGAACAACTGTTTGGAAGAGAAAATAGAGGTTGAAGAAGATGAAGATAATAACATGTTGGTTCTTACTGTTACAAGGACTATTAAAGATAACTATAATAAAGATGAATGGAATTACAGATGAAAGAGGAAGAAATGGAGATTGAAGAAAAAGAAGAAGATATTGAGTTGGCTCTGATTGTTACAAGAACTATTGAAAATAACCATGATAAAAATGATTATGATGATGAATGGAGCTCTAGTTGGGCAGAAGATATGAAGATTGAAGATGAAGAAAATAATAGATCTAATTTGACTCTTACAAAAATTATTTGTTGGAACAAATTTGGTTCGTCAATTAATCCTTAAAATTTTGATGATAACAAGTATTTTGTATGAAGAAAATTTTTGTACTCGATTTGTTTAAGTGTGCAGATTTTACCCATAAATTTTGGACTTTGAGTATGCAAAGTGTGAACTCTGGATACGTGTAGTTATGGATTCTGAACAAAGCAACTCTAGAGTTTAGGATATCAAAACGCACTCTAAACAGTTGAAGAAGAAGCGTTTACAGTGACAAATGTGCTTCTACAATGTATCAAGTCATCTACTGAACAAAGATTATCCAAATCGACTCTGATAACTCAATATTCTGACATTTCTCTAATAACACGGAGGACTTACTCTGATCAAGCTTCATCTCTATCTATCAGAAGCCTCTGACTCTAGTAGTTAAGATATGAAGAAAAATTAGTAACTCTGGAATCTGAACAAGCTTCACCAAATTCTATTAGAAGCCTCTGTTTGGAATAGATTACTACGAAGGAAGATAGTGTGAAAATATTAAAATAGTACAAATCATCATCATTTTCACTACCTTATAAAAGGGGATAAAAGGACTGTTGTTAGTACCAACTTTTGCAAAACGTCTCATCCTCACCTTCCACGATGCTTCTACCGCCACTCTACTCTGCACTACTCAACGTCTCCATGCAAGTTGTGGTTTAGGAAATTCCAACTTCACCCTCCAACAGATCTCTTTTTCATCTATTTAAAAGAGTGCTTGAAGCCATGAAAAATGAAGAACGAATTATCTAGAACAAACAACATTAAATCTATTCAAAAGAGAGAAACACAAAGTCGAGTATCGACATAAAGAAGAAAGCTATTATTTTATTGAAAGCTTCATAACTTTCATTCTTTGTAAATTTCATTGTATTGTAATTGTGCGTATCATCTTTTCAAGAAGCATTTTGTAAATACAAACCCTTTGTAAGATTAAGCAGGTTGGTTAAGAATCCATGGGGGATAAAGGTATAGTCAGGATCCTCGAGAAAACTTAGACGATTTGTCTTTGTGGTTGAAATCAAACGGTATTTGATTAGTAGATTAAGTCCTTGTTGATAAGGTAAAATCACCTGGGTAGAGTGAACTGAAGGTAGCCTAGTAAACGGTGAAATGGGATAAAATCTTGTGTTCTTTATCCTTCCTGCTATTTTTAGTTTGTGTTTTGGGTGGTTAAAAAGCGTTAAATCTTGAAACCCAGTTAAAAACCCATTTTTTGTATTTCATTGAACCTTTAATTGGCATCAGAGTGGTTCTGATATTGATTGCTATCAAAACACTTAACCGTGTCAGATAAAGATCCAATACTTGAAACACAATGGCATAAATTCCTCCAGCAAATACTAACAATGACAAAAATCATTTTGCTGGTAAACCTCTAATTTTTTATGGTGAAAAGTTTGATTATTGGAAGGATATAATAGAAAGTTTCTTCATGTTGATTTATGGGATATGGTAACAAATGGTTACACACATTATGTGAATGCCAATGGTGTATGCCAATGGTGTCAAACTCAATAGAAGTGCTATGAATGATCAACAAAAATGAGATAGCAAAAATCATCACACATCTAGAACCATTATGTTGAACGACATCTCATATACTGACTATGAAAAGATAATAAATAGAGACTCTGCAAATTTTATATTTGATTCTCTCAGAATGATTCAAGAAGGAAATTAGCAAGTTAAAGAAACCTAGACCTTAGCCTTGATTCAAAATTATGAATCCTTCAAGATGAAATATGAAGAAACTATTAAGAGCATGTTCTGAAGGTTTCAAACTCTGGTAGCAGGACTTAAAGTTCTAAACAATGGGCACACTACTGCAGATCACGTAAAGAAAATCATCAGAAGTATTCCAATGAAATGGAGACCTATGGTGACTGCACTAAAAGGGTTTTCTTATGGACTGGTTTGATTTTGAACACCTCTAGGTCACGCTAATCGTCCGGGAGGTGCAGACTAGGTAGAATATATAGAAAAACAACCTAAGCAAAGGCTTCCAAGATTTAAGCTTAGCACATAGTTGAAATACCATCATGTAGGCTTAGGACCTCAGATGAAGCTGGGAGGGGGTAACTTTTAAATGCTTCAGGACGACCACCTTGAAGTCAGAGTAAGGCAGGCACATCCCTATCTTTATAAACAAACACTCATAAAGTGGGACTGCACAACCATATAAAATGTTGCATATCCTATTCTTGGGGTCCACTGGAAGAACCAAAAAAATTCTTAGGGGCACCGACCACAATGTCAACAACTTATATAGCTACCTCAGTGTTTAGGACAGACAGGGTACCCACCACCTCTACATCCACCCAGGCATACGTAATCGCGTTAGCCTGCTGCATCAACGTCACACCCTTCCGAGTGAGGTGGTAGATTTTAGAAGGTACCTCGGGCGTGATCCACAATACTACATTCTACCTACCCCAAAGATCCAAGTGAGTCTTCACTTTCGCATCCTCTAGTTTGGTCTCAAGTTGTTCTTCTCGTCCAGTCTTTTCTTTGGATCGACGATGTCGAACGATAATATGAGATTATTGTTGGTCAATCTCCTTACAACCAAAGTTTGGGGTGCCTTCCCTTCGAATGTATGGTTGGTATGTAACACCCTAATTCTCCAACGATAATTTAATAAAATTAGAGTAAATTATTTTTCATAATAAAATACAACAATTAGGATGTCACACATCACAACAAATAAAAACTAGTTCGAACATGCATACATAGATACATAACACATCATATGGATGAACCAGAAATAAATCAATAAATGTTCTCAACTTTAACTTCATTAATGCAGCGGAATAAACATTTATTCTCTTCAATTTTTTTAACAAAGTAATAACAACATTTATTCAATCAAAAAGGAGTTCTTATTACTCCAACAAAACCTCAAATTAAAATGTCAACATAATAAAGCAGACAAGCGTTCATCCCCATGGTGTTACGTATCAGAGCATAGGTGCCGACTCATAAAATAAGAAGGGCAACCTTTTCAGGACCTCGCTACCTCAGACAACTCCTGATAAACTACACGTTACCCACGTAGAGACAACATTCAAACAGTAAGGGTGAGATATCACAACAATATAACAATTTATATAATGGTAACTATGCAACAATATCTCATGCAAGCTATCACAATTAAAGCTTCACTAATTTATACCATCGTCAACAATTTACCTACACAACAATATACACAAACATACACAATTCATCATTCAAATCAACATATAATTCATGTCGCAACCACACAACTCAACATCATGTAAATCATTCACCTTCATGTTATGGGACTGACTCGAATCCATGCATGTGGTACCAACAGGGCATAAGCCCTCTTCGAAATTCCAAATACGGAAATAATAGGGCAAGAGCCCTCAACAACAAGGCATAAGCCCTCAACAATTTCCCAATCCAAGCCAACAACAAGGCGTAAGCCTTCAACCATGAATGCATGCAACATCGATATGCAACAACATAATATACAATTCCAGAGCATGAGCTCTCAACATTCTGCCATTCCAGACCAACAAACAGCGACATCGTTATGCATTATATCATGCATTTTATTCAATCATCATTCCTGCAACTTCATCGTTAAAACATAACAAATACGCCTCACTTTGTACGACATTGACACGCGAGGCATAAGTCTCCTGCAGAAAAATATCGTTTTCAAATATCAAAATTATTATTAAATTAAATAAAATATTTTTAGCTTTCCAAGGGTTCAAACAGTGCATCAAACGAACATCCGAGTCAAAAGATATGAATTTTCAAAGTTTGGAAAAATTATCAGCTTCAATAAGGTAACCGGTTACCTCCAGACTGTTAACCGGTTACACTACAAAACAATAGTAAACCCCATCAAAAAAGTTCAGTGGTAACCGGTTACCTCAAGACTAGTAAGTTACTTCATCCAAATAAAGCCAAAATGTCCAGTTTTTACGCAGGGTAACCGTTTACCTCCATACTGGTAACCGGTTACCTATGTAGTAGAGGCCAAAAATTGTTAAATTTTCTGCTATGAAATTTTCTCCTCAAAACCCAAAAATTCAATTTGTGACCAAAATAAAACCAGTTCAAGCATACAATTCATAACACATACACTATATAATCCTAAACAAATTATCAGATCAATTTCATCAATTGTATTCGATTATATGGATTAATCTATGAACAACCTACACCAAAACTTAACATTCAACAATCCCCACATATCCACAACTATACCACCTATTAGAGAGTCAGAACCCCAACCTTACCTTAGATTGAGGATTCCCGAAGCTCTCTCGATGGATTCTTTCTCTCTTCTTTGCTCCAACTTCTAAGAGCACGATCGTTTTTACCAAATTTTACGATTGATTCTCTCTTCCTCTTTTTGACTAGAATAACCCTTAGACCCTTATTATGATAATCCCATAATGCCCTCACTAATTTCCTCATAAGCCAATTTAAATAATTCTTCTAATTCTAAATAATTATTTTCTAAATAATTATTTCTCACCACTTTATTTAATTAGGCTATTTTCCCCAAAAATCCGATTTTGATAATAACCTGTATACAACATCGGCAACAACAATAGTATCAAATAAATCACGAAAAGACCGATTAAAAATAATAAATAAAATATTCGGAGCGTTACAGGTGAGTCCCAATTGATTTTGTCGTGCCAAGCCTGAGGATTTGATACCCAACTTATCAAAGTTGGTCGATGATGCCATGTAGATATTGTTTACGAGCATCATAGTCTAGATCTCAGCCCCGGTGGAATTTCTACACTTACTAGGGAACTTATATTTAAGCCCAAACGTCTATACTCTTTATGTGATGCCCTCAGGTCATTCTTCACGATGAGGACTAAACCAAGCCATAAGGAAAACACCAGATCCAATCTGAGGAAAACTCGCCCACTGGTCGGAGATCCTTCGGTACCTTTAAAAGAGCCCCAGTTATCGATCTGCGCCCGATGCTAACTATGAAATCGTCGTATCCCGACGATATTAACTACGAAATTGTCATATCTTCGAAGTCGCAATTTGAGCACTACATCGGTAATGAGAAGTATAAGCGACATTAGATTGGAAAATGAATTGTGAATCTTCGACATGATCTTCGAAGAAATTACCTTCTATATCTGGATCTAAATTCCTTCACTGTGTTGCTTTCGTGGAGTTCTCGAGGGAATCAGAGATGTGAGAATCCGATGTAGGAATGGCAACGGGGCGGGTCGGGAACAATTTTTACCTCCCCCAAACTCAAACCCATCCTAAACGGGTTCGGGTATTCCCGCCTCACCATCATCCATTTAGTAAAATCAATTTTTTAATTAAAATATTTATTTATTTTTAAAAATAAAATTATATTATAAATAATAAAATAAAAGAATCTCAAAAAATTTCATACATACATTTCCATTATTTTAAATAATAAATAAAAAACAAATTATCAAAACATTGATCACATATTTAATATTCTAAATTATCAAAAATAAATAATAATGTACATAATCAAATAAACGGGACGAGTTTGGGGTGAGTATTAGTGTCTTCATTACCCGACCCGTCCCCATCTTTTGTAATCGGGGAAAACTCAAACCCGAACCCAAATCCAGTCAAAGTGGGTTTTCCCCGTCAACTTCGGGGCGGGTTCAGGTGGGTACCCACAAATATGAGTTTTATTGCCATGCTTAATATGATGAACTGTAGTTTAGATGATGATTGATTGAATCAACTGCGACATACCTCCTTGTTTGCTTTTAAACGCTCCTGATTTTGATATATTGGGAGGTTGCAATTAGGTAAATCAGAGATTTGGATCTGAAATTGTAAGAATCCAGATCTAAAACTTCTATGTTCACACGATATAGTGACAATCAGAGAATGTACCATGCTCTTGACATGTGAACTGATTTTATACTTGGGTCAACTAGAGTGGATTTGAGAAGAATTTGGTCTTAATTATTTGGGTCATTGGCTGACCCAGAATAGATTTACTCCCTCCGTCCAAATAAATGTCATATTTGTAAAATTATTTGTCCCAAAAATAAGAGTCACTTTTAATTTCCAATGCATTTTAAGATTTGATCTTCCAATTGAATTCCTACCTAATACTCTTAATTTACTATTTCTCTACCTTCCATTAATAATAATTAAAATACATCAGGATAATTTGTAAAATTATTATCTTCTCTTTCATTAATTTTTTTTAATCTATGTGAAAATATTTACTATAACACTTATTTTAGGATAGATGTAGTAATATTTATTAGATTTTTCTTTTTTATAAAATTGTTTTATTTTAAATTAATAAATATAAGAAAAAGATGTAGTAATATTTATTAGATTTTTTTTATAAAATTGTTTTATTTTAAATTAATAAATATAAGAAAAAATGTACATGTAAAATGGAATGGTTCAAATTAGAATGTCCACATCACTGTGTCAGTTAATAAAAAGAATTAAACATTAACCTTTAAAAAAAAATTGAGATAGAAGTATTGAAAAAATTAATTGAGAAAATGGGTCATGCCCTGACAGTGTAAAATATTTTTACACTGTCAACCAATCACCACCATGCATCCAATTAAAACATTCTTTTATTTTAAAAATACTTTAATGACATGACAGATTCATGACTTCCTGGAATTGGATGACAGTGTAAAATTATTTTGGAAAATGATTAATAGTTCGAAATTTTTTTATACGAAAACCAACGAATTACGTGGCATTTTTACTCAATTGTGTTATTGTAACCGTCATTAACTTCGGTCAAATCAACAAGCTACAATTCCGTAAATTCAAAATAAAACTCTAAATCCATAATAAATTGTTAGAAAATGATTAACAGCTGTTCTCCTTTCTCACCGCTCATCCCATTCCACTTTCTTGAAATAAAGCCTTTTAAAATCACAATAAACATGAATTTTATTTCCAGATTTAGATCTTTAGATCCATATCATTTATGTGATGAAGATATGGTATTTTCAAAAGAGAAAACTTCATTGGTATCATTGAAACTTACCACTTCGTGGTGGTTGAAAACCACGCCACCCCGACGCCGGAGTATGCTGCCACTGAGTTGAGAAGCACCGTTGTAGCTTTGACCGAGTAATTTTCTCTCTTCCAATCCAAGATTTAATCTCATATATTTTCACAAGTGTGATTAAAGATGTAAATTATCTTTTAGACTACATCGGTATTGTGCTGGTTTGAACAATGATTGAATGTGGTTATATATGCTATTTGGGCTCCCAGTCCCATACATGTCACACACTTTTAATATAAATTAGGTACTGCGTGTATTATAATATCAAATATAGCTTCCAATTGGTGTGACATAACTATTAAATTTTGAATTCTGTTGGTGTGACATTAGTTTTACAACTGACTTATGAGTTGCAATTTTTTTATGCAGATATGATATTGTAACAGGGATTAAGAAGAGGTTGATACCAACTGTAATTATGTTTCATAGACTTTTTTTGGATCTATGGTTCTCCAATACATAAAGGAATTATATTACATTGAAACAAGTAATTCAGATGGCTGCACTTAGAAGAAATGAAATTGACACCAAGAAGTATACTTTCTCATCATAATAAGGCTATTGAACTTGCTGCTAGCATTAGTTTCAAACATGTCTAATGTCACTGAAATTACAATGGCGTTTAGGACTCTCATTTGAAGTTCAAACTGATGTAAAAATGTGATTACATTATAGTTGGAGAGTACTGATTTTTTTCTACTTTATCAAATAAATTAGTATTGTTTATTAAAAGATATGGAATGTAGATGGGTGCTCTTTGACTTGTAATTGTATTGATGTCAAAAATTATACCATGTTTTGAATGCAACAAAACTTAAACCTCTCACACTAGAAAAACACAGTAGATGGAAAATGACATAACAGAACAAAACCTCAACCAAGAGAAGAAAGAAAACACAGTATATCATAAAAAGTACAAAAACTTAAAAAGTAATTATTCACTTCCAACTACAATGATGGTTCTTCATTCATTTGATGTTGTACCTACAAAAATATTACAAAGATTTTGAATGAAGGATTTTATATTAAAAATTTAATATATTGAAACAAAATAAACAATTAATACCTGTGAAAGTTCAAAATATGGTCCATTGGTATGAAACCTAAAACAGAATTATATTAAATGAGTTGTTTCTATATCATAAATGTTCAAGTAAGAGTAAAGAGTAATAAAATAAATTTTGATACCTGATTTATTTTATCAAGATGTTTTTGATTTAGACAAATAAGAGCTAAATTAGTCATAGTACTGTAACTATTCATCCATTTTGTATACTCAGTATTTCCTTGAATGCTTTCCCGTGTTCCAATTCCATCACCAAGTTGAGATGTGAAAAATACTTCAGGTTCTTTATCATGTATTCTGGATGTGGATATGCCCTACAATAAAAAAAAAATCTTAAATTTGACATATCAACTATTACTATTATATCAGTAAACATTATAAATTTCATGCTCACCTCTTCTTGATCTTTATTTTTTTGCTGCATTTTTTAGTTTTTTTTTGTGCAAGCTTCTTCTTCACAATTTGATCAACTTTAGAAGTTTTTCTTTTTAAAGGAGGACGCCCTTTACTTCGAGTCACTGTTGGATCAAGAATAAAAGTCTGGTTTTGAGTTGGAGTATCTTCTTCTACAGTTCTAGGAGATGATTCTTTACACGCTAACTCAATTTTCAATTCTTTAATCCAATTCATCACTTTCAATAAATCATCTTCACTATTTATCTTTGTTGAAGCAACTTCATAAAAGGCATCACAAGCTATATCAACACGCTGCAATTCAGATTTTTTAGACATATTATCCAAACCACATTTAATAAGTGTATGGC
Organism: Vicia villosa; assembly: GCF_029867415.1. Classification (NCBI taxonomy): domain Eukaryota; kingdom Viridiplantae; phylum Streptophyta; class Magnoliopsida; order Fabales; family Fabaceae; genus Vicia; species Vicia villosa. The sequence goes on along the minus strand of NC_081182.1, from coordinate 189,271,492 downwards.
TGCGATTTACATCCTTCCTCCATCGTGCCAAAATATAATTGTCAGGGATTGAATCTGTTTTTCCTCGGAGCTTAAGCACACAAAGGATGTGCTTGCATACAATACCTTTAAATTCAAACAAGCAACATGTGCATTTAAACAAGAAGTCTTTTTCATTGAAGAATACCATGAACCCAATGTCTTTCATCTTGTCGTGCACTTTCTTACTCTCTGTAACGCAAAATTTGGAATCTAATCCCTCCAATTTATCAAAACATGCATGGCAATACATCATCGAAGCAATTTCGAATTGAAATTCTTTGAACTTTGCATTGGTAAATGCTTTTTGGAATTGGACCTCAAAGCCAAAGTGACTTACACAAGCAATAATTGTATTAAATGACCTGAAATCAGCCATGCTCTCCTTTTCAATTTTATCTTTCAATGCATTATCGTATTGTTCAACAAATTGCTTCAATGTTGTCTTTGAGTTTACATATCCATCAAAAAATGAGTTCATACTTTCACTTCGTTGTGTAGTTGACATTCCAGCCCAAAATGTGTCCCTAACATATATAGGAACCCACCGATGCCGCTCTTCAAATAACGCTTTCAGTCATTCATTATCGTGTAGTTCATAATACACAACCACATGTTTCCACCTCATCATAAAATCACTTTTGCTTGTAGAATCATATACAATATCATGCAAAAGTGTTTTAATTGACTCATAATTGGAATATCTACCAAACTTTTCTGGAATTTTTTTCATTAAATGCCATAAGCACCATCGGTGTCGAGCCTTCGGAAAGACAGTCTTAATTGCATTCTTCATTGCTCTATCTTGATCAGTAATTATGGCATTTGGAGCACAACCGTGCATACACTCTAACCATGTTGAGAACAACCAAGTAAAAGTTTTAGTATCCTCATTAGACAATAGAGCACAACCTAACAACATAGATTGACCATGATGATTTACTCCAACAAAAGGAGCAAAAGGCATGTCATATTTATTTGTTAAGTAAGTGGTATCAAAAGTTATGACTTCGCCAAAATACTCATATGCAATCCTACATCTTGCATCAGCCCAAAACACATTACGTAACCGACTTTCATCATCCACATCCATTACATAATAAAATTGATTATTTTGCTTTTGCTTTCTGATAAAATATTTTTGTATTGCTTCTGCATCACCTGTCCCAAGTCGTAGTCGTCTTACTTTGTCTATATAGTTTCTACAGTCTTTTTCTCCAAATGTAAGATTCTCATACCCATTCGCTTCAACAACTAAAGATCGAAAGTTTCTGCTTACATTAATTCCAACTTGATCATTGAGTTCTAACCTTCTTCTCATCTGAGACCCCAAATTTTTGTTGGATCTAAAATATCGTGCTTTGCTTGGACTTAGTTCATGATTATGCTCAATAGCAACACTTGAAACTATAACTGCCCCGTTTAAATGAATATAAGCATTCAATCTCGCCTTACACTGTGTTTTTGTAATAGGATTGGGCTTCAATGGATTTTTTGATTGACTCACATACTTTCTTGCTCGACTACATGCCAAAGTAAAATATTTTTTTCCATCTTCTCCATTTTTTGAACTTATTTTAGCAATTCCAAAACCTATATGTCAAGCATAGTTCTTATAATACTCAGTAACTTCATCTTCAGAAGCAAATACCATACCAACACTAGGGATATCTTTTTCATATGTGTCATTTACTTCTAAACAATCAGTACCTTTTTGAGTTTCTTCATTTTTTTCCACTTCATCACAAATTTCAAATATTTCTTGCACTAATGCAACAAATTCAAAAAAAAAACTATGTTAATTGATTAAGACACCTAAGTAAATAGAACATCATTAAATTTATACAAAACTTTCAGGTAAATAAGTACACTAAATAGAAACGTAATGATAAAATACTTACTAATAGAAATGTAATGATAAAATACTTACTAGTAATTATTGAAATTGAAGCTAAAGCAGAGGTGATTAGGAGAAGCTAAAGATGCAGCTTTTCATCAATACAAAGGGATAAAAAATGAATATGAGAAATTATAAATGTAATTTTTCACAAAAGAATGAAGGAATAAAAAATGTTAGTTTACTGGAAATTGGAAAAAAAGCAAACCGTAAGCGGTGTGGCGGGAGTGGTATACGTGGGTTTTAATTCTATTAGAATTATGTTAAATATTAAATTTAATTTGTTTTCTAAAATGTAAAATAGTGGAATAAGTCATTGAACACGTGTTCGTGAAAATTCTTACAAAAAGTTGTCGTACTATTTAGCAGCTCTGAACTATTTTACACTGTCAGTGCACTACCTTTTAACTCAAATTAATTTTATTATTGTATTATAAAAGAGGCGGCTTCTAGAGTAAGGGCCCCAACATATCCCTCACCTTGAACCATCCGTAAGAGCCGTCAGATTATAAGTTCTATTGAATCTTACAATGTACTCTTCATATGATATTTTTTTAGAAATTCTCTCTCTATTATCTATCTCCTTTCCACACCTTCTTGCAATTTTAGTGATGGAAGAAATTGAATTCAGAATCTAAGAAAGAAGTCATTTTTAAGAGTGGAACAAATCTTCTTCAAATATTTTTCTTTTCTTTGAAATCAAAATGGTTTAAAACTAATGGATCTTGATCCTTTGATATTATTGATTGAGGTCAACTTCTTAATTTCTAAATTTATTTTTTATTCGTACATATGTTTTCTTCACTTTTCAAAAATTAGACTTTTGAAAAGTTCCGTGACACCACAATGAGATTTTTATCACATACCGTCACCACACTCCCACAAATATTTCATTACATATGTAAAAAGTGTGTCATAGGTAGATACTTGGCACCAATAACATGTTTACAAAATATAAAAAGTGTTTATAAAGCTTATAAAAGAAACTGAGATGGTATTTTGCAATTACATAACAGAATACAATAATTTAGTAAGTAAATCGATAAAATATGATATCGTGATATATCGAAACCTTTTTATTAATGAAAGTTTCTTTTTGTTTGTGTAAAATAACATTAAAACGATGCATATTTCCAGCAGACCTGCCTCATATATAAGAAAATATACATAATTTTTTATTTTAGTTTTTTTTATAAAAAATCCACAGCTGATAAGATGTATTAACTGTTAAATTAATGTTGATTATAATTTTCTAATTTAGTACTAAGTGATTGTGGGAGGATATAATTCATTTATTTGAAATATGATTTTAAGAGTAATGCTAACTTGTATTTTAAAGGCGCTAGTTAAGAGATAAAAATAAAAATATTTTTTTTAAAATTGTGTATTAATTTTATTAGTTGATAAATTATTTTTTACTGTCTTTTTCGACACAATTTTTTATTTTTAAATTTTCTAATATGAACTTTTATACACAAGTTAGCATTATTTTAAAATAAGTTATTTTGTAATATTAAATTATAAAATATAAATAATAATAATTTTAAATTTATAATAAAAGTAAGTAATGGAATCACAACAATTGATTATTTCAAAATTAAAATTACATTTTAAAATTCAACAAAATCATAATAGAGTTATATGAAATAGGATTGTATCATCCACTTGTACTTTGAGAACTATATGTAAATAAGTTTAATTAAGTTTTTATAATATTAAATTATAAAATATAAATAGTAACAATTTTAAATTTATAATGAAAGTAAGTAATGAAATCAAAACGATGGATTATGATTTTTTCTAAATTAAAATTATATTTTGAAACTTGAACAAAATTATTATATAGTATAATTTAAACCGATTATAAAATTTATTACATTTTAACTCATTTGAAGCAAATATATTTTTTCATGGAATGGTATGACATGACCTATAATTATTGTATTAAGATTAGAATTGGATAAAATAAAAATTTGTCATTTATTATAATGAATTGCTTAGTCCTTTAATTAAATTCTAAATGTGAATTAAAAACTCAATTTAAAAATAAAATTAAAATCAGGTTTTTAAAATAGGAATATAGGTGAATTCCTTTAGTGGTGCGTGTAAGGATAGGGCCACCGTAATAATTTAATTGGATCTCCTGTTAAATTGGGAAGTTAAAATATATAATTATAAATAGTGTAATGTAATTTCCTAATTAAAATAAAGGATTTAAGTTTTTGAAAACTCTTTCCTTCTCTGCATAAATTTAAAAACCAGTATATCTTAATAAGTCATTGAAGCTTTTGATCTTGAAAACTTTTTTTTATTAAAGAGAGGGCCTAAGCCTCACATATTGAGGTGCCTCCTTGTAAATAACTAACTTCCTATCAATGAGACTGTGCTTTGCCAAACAGTCTGCAGAAGAATTAGCTTGCCGATAGACATGCGAAATTACCACCACTTCTAAGGTTGATATAATCTCCGAAATTCGCCGCAGAATAGCAACACACTCCACCATACCCACCTTTTCTTCTTTGATAGCTTTAACAACAATCATAAAGTCGACGTTAATTTCCACTTGCGCATATAGTAATTTTTTCACAAGGTGTAAACCTTCTAATACTCCCCAGAATTCAGCAACATGAGCACTACAATTTCCCACAAATTTGGAGAAGCCTCCTTTCCAAGTGCCCTCATGATCCCTTAGAACACCGCCACATCCAGCATTGTTATCAGAGTTACTAGCACCATCAGTATTCAATTTGATCATACTTTTAGTGGGAGGTTTCCAAGAAATAAAATTCTTATCACTATCATCAATTCTAATTGTTTTGAAGAGACTTACAGCTTGCGAATATTCTTCTCCTCTCCTCAAAATGTGAACAATAGGATCTAAAGGTCTCTTGTAATCCTCATTATGTTCTTCAAGATTACGCCACGTTCAAAGTGCATGGCAAGCGGTAATCCAAAAATTGCTCCAGTTCGAGTTAGCATTGCCACGGTAATTTAGATTCATCTTGATCCACTTATCTTGGTCAACTGTAAAAAATTCCACAAAAATATCACTAGGAACCACATTCTTCCAAGTCTGAGCACAAATGGAACAATCCTTCAAAGCATGCATGGTAGTCTCACAAGTGTTTCCGCAAAGATTACAACCCGAGCTTCCAAGACCCTTTTTACTCTTACTGAGATTTGTTAATAGTCGATCATGTTTGAGTAGCTATAAAAAGCTTTTACACCTCTCCGGCACCGACGCTTTCCAAATCCTATTCTAATCTCCATCAACCTTCTCGTTATTATTGCCATTAATCTCCTTGTACATTTCCTTGATCGGAAATTCCTCCTTGCCGGTACCTGCAAAATAAAAAACGTCAGCGGTTGATTCCATGCTAGGGGGCACGCAGGCTGTGATTTTCTCCCTCCAATGATTCGGCAGCCAACTATTCAAAATCGCAAGGTTCCATTCTCCATCCTCGTTAACAAGCTCACTAACTGTAGCTTCCTTTAGATGAGTTGGGATGGCCATATTCTCATTACACAGCCTGATATCACACCCTAACAAAAAGTTGTTCACTATAGGGAATAACTGGAATAGTTGGAAGCAATCTAATATCTCTTATCCTAGCATGTTAGAGGCTGATATTGTAAAATTGAATACTAAGGTGTGCAAGGAGGAAGTCAAGAAAGCGGTTTTTGACATGAAACCGTGGAAGGCTCCTGGTCCAGACAGTTTTCCTGCGGGATTTATAAAAAATCTTGGGAGATTGTTGGTGATAGTGTTTGTGAATTTGTGAGTAAAATGTGGGAGAACCCTAGTGAGATTGGGCTTGTGAACAAAACTGATATTTGTCTTATCCCTAAAATAGAGAATCTGAGTCCGGGGTCTCAATTTCGACCAATTTCGCTGTCCAATACTATTTATAAAGTCTTAAGCAAGATTGTGGTTGGAAGGCTTAAGAGTCACATGAATAAGTTGATTTCTCCATACCAAACAAGATTTGTCCCTGGGAGACTTATTCATGAAAATATTATGATAGCCAAGGAGGCTATGCACATAATGGAGAATATGAAAGGGAAAAATGGAGCTTTTGCGATTAAAGTTGATCTGTCTAAAGCCAATGATAAGCTGAGCTGGGATTTTATTTGGCAAACCTTGAGAGAAATTAAAATTCCGGACAACATGTTGAATGTAATAATGCACTCAGTTTCAAGTGTTGAAACAAACGTGAATTGGAACGGAAGCTGGAATGATTTCTTCAGGCCGCAAAGAGGTATTCGCCAGGGTGATCCAATTTCTTCGTATTTGTTCGTGATGTGTATGAATAAATTGTCTCACTTAATTGAGGAAGAGGTTATGAGTAAAAGATGGAAATATTTGAAGCTAGGAAAACAAGGCATTATGGTGTCGCACCTTATGTTTGTCGACGACTTACTTATCTTTGGAGAGGCTTCTGAAGATCAGATTACGTGTGTTATGGAAACTCTTGAAAAATTCGGTTATATGTCTGGTCAGGAAATTAGCCAAGAAAAGACAAGTATGCTGTTTTCTAAAAATGTTCATCGGAGTGTGCAAGCGAAAAATCCAGCATTTTACCAAGTTCAGGAGGGTGAAAAGTTTTGGCAGGTACTTGGGAGTTCCGCTAAATGGAAAGAAGCTCAACAAAAGTAATTGTCAGTATATTGTGGATCAAGTTTCTACGAAGCTAAATGGTTGGAAGAAGAATAGTCAGGCTTTGGCCGGAAGAATCACATTGGCTAAAAGTGTAACCGAAGCAATCCCGTTATACCCAATGATGACATGTAAGTTACCTAAATCTTGTATCGATACCATTGAAAGATTGCAGAGGAAATTTGTTTGGGGTGAAACAGATGGAAACCGGAAGATCCACGCAGTGGCCTGGGACACGGTTAAGCTGCCGAAAGATTTAGGAGGCACGGGATTAAGATATTTGAATGTTTTGAACCAAGTGTGCTTGATGAAGATTGGATGGCATATGTACAATAAATCCAGTGACTTATGGTGCACAGTTTTGAGACGTAAATACAATATCCATGACAGTAAGGATATACTAAGAATCAAACTAAATGCTTCAAGTCTTTGGAAGGATATGGTTAAAACACTCCCCAACATGATGAATACAGAAGGTTGGGTGGTGGAAGATGGAAAGAATATTAGGGCTTGGGATGATAATTGATCTTGAAAACTTTAACTCTAAGTATGGGTGTGCAAAATATCCGGTTTTGATGTCCAAATCCATAATCAAACCTAAACCACTTTTAAATATCCGGATATAATTGAATGGTTATTAACCGGTTTAGTTATTAATGGTTTGGTTATCCATTCATATAATCCGGATATAATTAAATGGTTATTAACCGGTTAAATTATTTTGGATTCAGTTATAATCCGGTTATTATCCAAATCCAAATATTTTAATTGTCAAAATATTATTATTTTTTTTTGAAAAAAAATATTTTCAGAAAAAATAATTTTCAAAATTGGTTTTTTTAAAAAAAATCGGTTATATAATCATAACCAAATTTATAACCAGTTTTATAACCAGTTTTGATTAAAATGTGGTTATGGTTATAAATCCAAACCATTTAAATGATTCTACAATGATTATGGTTTGGTTTTTGAAAATAACAAACCATGCCCACCCCTAATTCTAAGAAAATAGAGAGAGAGAAAATGGATGGTTAATTTTCTTCTGTGTGTATTTAATTGTTTGCATGTTTTTGGTTTGCATCCAGGTATGGATTTATTTTGAGTATTTAGACTATGCATATGGATTGATTTTGCTTCTACTACTTGTCATTGTTTTTCTTAAAAATAAGATATTAACATTCAATTCAAGTCAAATATTATCTATAAGTTTGAATATTAAATTTGATCGAATATAATTCAAACTGTAAACACCTATACCATTGGCTTATGACAGATTAACACCGAGATTCATATCTAACCATTTAATGAAACAATACAAGAAATTTACACCATATAATAGATTTATAAACTCAAATAAAGACACAATCATAACTAATAATCAAAATTCAGTATCACCAGTATTTAAACTCAATTTAAATCAAATGTAAGAAGACCAAAATGTTCAACGACAGAAAAATACAGTGGCATTGACTATAAGTCAGATGCATTGCCAGTTTTTTGAGCTTTCATTGTAACATTCGTTACAGAAACTGTTTGTCGCCTACTACATCTGCTACTTCAAAATGCGACACGCGGGGTTTGGTGTAACCTCTTATGGGTTGCTATACCGAGACCAACACGTGCGACATCACCGATTTTGCTAAATAGTAAGGCAACACTTAACGTTACCACTAAAATCATTTAGAACTTCAATACAAAACATTACCGATAACAAAGGTTACTACCTTACCAAGTTCCATTTGGATATATTCATATTGTACCAAGCTAACACAAAACTCAACTCAATTATCAAATGATGTTCACAAGTAACTTTGAATTGAAGCTCAATTTTAAAGTAATCATGAACTATCAACTATTAATCCTGATTTTCAGTCATTTTCCATTTGTTTATAATGGAACTCATATTTGTACATTCCAATCATGTTTCAAATATCATGTTTTATATTTACTTAATCTAAAAAACATGATATCAGATTATAAAATGTAACCATAGCACTTATAAATGGCTAGATTTGAACTCAAAAACAAAATGCCTCTTAACCAATTTTTATGTTTCTTCAGCTATTTTTATGCTTGTTGGTTGACATATATTTTTATGCTTGTTGGCTGACAGATATTTTTATGCTTTTTCGTCTTTCTTGATGCAACTTCCTGACATTATGATTTGAATACATCCTGCATTTTGGGAAACATAGGTCAACTCATCCTTAAATGCAAGCTGTCAAGATTATAGTTACTTTATGGAGGGTTTCAAACCTTGAAATCAAAAGTTCTATTGGAGCTAATAGTCCTTATCTAGGATGATTATCTTTTAATTTCTAAACTATAGATATAGATTTAGAGCTAACATTCACTGTGGGTATATGAATTTAATACTTTCATGTTTGAGCGGCGCGCGAGAGATCGCCGACGCGAGAATACGGATGTTCTCAGGACTTTGTATTAGAGATAACCTTGGTTGTGAGTTGATCTCGTATGTGCTCTAGAGATGGACACTGATGTGAGAAATACGTGATGACATAGACGAGTATCGTAGGTTGAGTATAATTGGTCAACAAGTTTAAGTTTGTGATAAGTAGACTGTATGCAAAGCTTGACAAATCTTATCTTTTCGAAGAATGAATTCTTTTTGTGTTAATAATTACTTTTCTATTTTTATATTTTTGTTCATTCAAACCCGAGTTCGAAACCGTAGAAACCGTTGAATGACATTCTAACGACCATCTCTGTGGACATGATAAATCCCGGATAAATATTTCTAAATCTTTTGTTGCTTGCCGCTATGGCTGCTTCAACAAGGACTAAACCAAGCGATAAGGAAAACACCAGATCCAATCTGAGGAAAACTCGCCCACTGGTCGGAGATCCTTTAGTACCATTAGAGGGAGCCTCGATTCTTGATTTGCGCCTGATGCTAACTATAAAATCATCGTATCTCGACAATATTAACTACGAAATTGTCATATATTCGACGTTGCCATTTGAGCACTACTTCGGTAATGAGAAGTATAGGCGGCATTAGATTGGAAAATGAACTATGAACCTTCGACATGATCTTCGAAGAAATTGCTTTCTATATCTGGATCTAAATTCCTTCATTGTGTTGCTTTTGTGGAGTTCTCGAGGGAATAAGAGATGTGAGAATCCGATGAACTGTAGTTTAGATAATGATTGATTGAATCAACTTTGACATACCGCCTTGTCTGCTTCTAAACGCTCCTGATTTTGATATATGGGGAAGTTGCAATTAGGTAAATCAGAGATTTGGATATGAAATTGTAAGAATCCAGATCTAAAACTTCTATGTTCGCACGATATAGTTGGAAAGCGAACGCAAATTCATTAAAATCGTATGAATCAGAAGTTGATTCCCATAGACATCGTCATTGTTCCGTCTAGTAACCAAAAATAGATAGAATTGGAAAACTAATGATCTCTAATGGCGGCTCTGATTTCTTTTAAGGTGTCGCGGGATGGATCTGCATTGTTAGCATTCCAACGTCTAAGTTAGTTCAAGATTCAAGTTGACTATAGTAAAAAGTGAAGATCAGAGAATGTATCATGCTCTTGACCTGTGAACTGATTTTATACTTTGGGTCAACTGGATTGGATTTGAGATGAATTTGGTCTTAATCAATTGGGTCATTGGCCGACCCAAAATAAATTTACTGCATCCGTCCCAAAATAAATGTCATATTTGTAAAATTATTTGTCCCAAAATAAGAGTCGCTTTTAATTTTCAATGCATTTTAAGATTTGATCTTCCAATTAAATCCCTACCTAATACCCTTAATTTACTATTTCTCTACCTTCCATTAATAATTAAAATACACCAATAGCTAGTAAGGATAGTTTGTAAAATTATTATCTTCTCTTTTATTAATTTTTTTAATCTATATAAAAATGTCTACTATAACACTTATTTTAAAACGGATTTAGTAATATTTATTAGATTTTTTTAATTATTTTATTTTAAATCAATAAATATAAGAAAAAAGTTTCATGTAAAATGGAATGGGTCAAATTACAATATCCACGTCATTGTGTCAGAAAATAAAAACAATTAAATATTAATCTTTAAAAAAATGTGAAAAAAAATCCAAATAACCATGTTTAATAATTAATTTACACCAAAAACCATGTTTTCGGCAAAATTACGTATATGACCAGGTTTCAGAGGTGGTCTCCACATAGGAGTCACCTCTGGTGGCGCCAATGAACAATTTTCCTTAACCTATGCGCCACCCAGGGTGGCGCCAATGTTCATTTTCTTCAAACAAGCCACCTAGGGTGGCGCCAATGTGTTGGTTTTTTTTTTTAATATTTTTTTTTTGTTTTTTTAATTGTTTCTATATATATATTTTTTTGAATGTGCATTTTTTTGTTTTTTTTAATTGTTTCTATATATATTAATTATAATTTGTTTTTGATTTTTTTTTTAAATTGTTTTTACATAATTAAAAAAAACAATTAAATAAATAATTAGACACGTAGTGTTTAATGATATAATTAAGGAAGAAACAGTACAAATACGAGAAATGCAGAAACAACATTACAAATACGGAAAGTACGAGACAAACATTACAAATACGAAAAAAAAGAGAATATTTTTAAAACATGGATATTATGCTATTCATGACCCCTCGGACCATGACCCCTCCGACCATGACCCCTCCGACCCGGACCATGACCCCTCTGACCGCCAGTTCCGCAATCTGGAACTGTTCGAATCCGGTTGGAAGGATCTCGACGACCCACTTCTCCACGACCCCCTATTCCTTGGCTGTTCTTGTTGTGTCTGGGTAGGTGAGCCTCGGATTAGCCCCTCCATGCGCTCGTTGGACAAGTATTCTTGTATGCTGCTGTCAAATAGTCGGGTCCCCATGCCCTCAAAGATTGGTCTTGGCGGTGGAGTTGCGTCATATGGTCGGTAAAACCCAGCGCTTGATTGGCCTTGGAAAAATGGCATTGTTTGTTGGGGTGTGGTGTACCCATATTGTTGGTGTTGTGAAAGTTGGGGTGTGGAGTAGCCAGGTTGTTGGTATTGTGACGATTGAGTGATCATTTGCTCGTTTGGGTCGTATTCCTCATCTAGACCCATGTCAGGGCTGGGTTGCCTATTGGAGTTGGAGGGGCCGGCGTCGCCGTGTTGTTGGGTGAAGCCCCATGATTGTTGTTGGATGGGTTGCCTAGTGGAGGTGGAGGGGCCGGCGTCGTAGTGTTGTTGGGTGAAGCCCCATGATTGTTGTTGGACGGGTAGCCTAGTGGAGGGGTCGGCGTCATGGAGTTGTTGGGTGAAGCCCCATGATTGTTGTTGGATGGGTTGACTTTGGTAGGGCGTTGTTGGTGTTGTTTGATATTCTTCGTGGTAAGGTTGTTCGGAGGTTTGGCGTTGTTGGTGTTGTTGGCGTTGTTGGCGTTGTTGGGGTGGTTGTTGGGGTGGTTGTTGGGGTGGTTGTTGGTTGTATTGATGTTGGCGGGGGTCGTGTAGGTAGTAGGGGTCGGACACATACATATTGGGAGTTGTGACTGTTCTAAACCAAGCAACGTAGTCCGCGGTTGGAAACATGGGGAGTTGGGCAACAGGGAATTGTAGTAGACGGCTGCGACGCTGCTTCCACATCTCACAAAGTTCAGGTGAGAATGTACGATAATCTGTGTGATCCCATTGTTGATTGACTCTTTTAAGATGCCAGCGACCCAAATCAGTGGGGGGATCCGGGATTGGTTGATGCATGCCAAATTGTAGTCTCACACGGTCAGATTGGTGCATCTCCACGATGTTGAACCTTATTATAGGTGTCACTGCAGTCCAAACTTCTTGGTCACTCTCGTTTGGCTCATGGTCTAGCATCAAGTATGGTCTCCAATTAAACTGCGTAGGAGAAAAAAAAAGATATTATTAAAAAAGATGATGGATTGTAATACATCTATATGATCATATATAAGTTTAGTGGTAATACATCTTCAGCTCGGAGGTGATCCAATAGGTCCCGATACAAAATAACACTCCCCCTCGGATTCTTACTGTAATCCAATTTAGGACCACATAACCTAAAAAAAAGGAGCAAACATGTCATTTCAGATTTTTATGTAAAAAATAGTTAGCATTCAAGGGATAGCGTTGAAAAAGACGTACCTTGTTGCATAAGGGAGCATGTAGTTGTTCCTGCCTGCAGGGGATAGCGTAGGAAGTCTCCACCAACCCCATACTTGTAGGAGGAACGCACATCCATAGAAGGTGCACTTGTCGGCAACCGCGTTCTTACAAAGCGATTGGTATAACATCGCCAAAACGGCAGACCCCCAACTATATTTCCTAATCTTGCTAATACTATCAAATTTACTTAAATAAAAAAAGTTGACAGTGTTACCTGTCGACTCCGGGAATAAAAGGTTACCAAACATCAGCATTATATAGACCTTAGTCATTAACCAAACATACTCCTCGGTAGAGTTGTCGCTCAAGACGAGTTCATCATAATAAGCTCTAAGGGAGGCCAGACTGATACCTTGGCCTCTTGAACCTTGAGTGGGCACAACTAGATCTCTTCCCAACACTCTCTCACACAGTGAATTAGCATGTTAAACAGATCCATTAACAGTCTTGCCATCAATGGGCAGACCAATCAACATATAAACATCCTCTAGAGTAACCGTACACTCACCTATTGGAAGATGAAACGTGTGGGTTTCAGGCCTCCATCGCTCTTGTAAGGCAAGAATGAATTTTCTGTCTATGGTGTTGTTGTGCATTTTTATGATATGTCCGAAGCCACATGCTTGTAGATTCGGAATAATCCTCTCGTCGGGTTCAACATAAGCGTGAGAACATGTACGGAATCGGTCAACAACCTAAGAACCACAAATAAATCGATTAAACTGGATATCATATACGCATAGATGTTTAGAAATAAATAAGTATGAACTTACATATGTCGCCAAGTTCGCTCTAGTTCCTCTGTGAGTTTCACCCATGGTAAGAAGTTGTTGAGCCATTTTCAAGAACTCAGAAACTTTTCTGCGGATTTGAAAATGCAAAGTGTTTTTTGAAATAACAGATGAAATGTTGGTGAAAAGAGAGTATTCTATGAGAGTATTTATAGAGGGGGTGGTGGTTGCTGATGTTTAGTGCATGATAGCCAAGTGGTGAGCATGCATGTGATACAGATCTCAAAGTGATAAAGATGGGTTCACATGCATTCTATGTTTTTGGCAGAATAGACTAGGCCTGCATCCCGTGTTCTGTGCTGAATTGACCATGCATTATTTGTTTTTGGCAGAATAGACTAGGCCTGCATCCCGTGTTTTGTGCTGAATTGTCTAAGCATGCATGCATACAGTATTTTGTTACTGGTAGATCACATGCTGGCAGATTAGTCTAGGGTTTTGGCAGTGGAGACCACTTAACAAAATTAGGGGAAAAAAAAAAGAAAAAGAAAAGACACTAATGCGCCACCCCAAGTGGCGCCACCCTGCTAAAAAAGACACTAATGCGCCACCTGGGGTGGCGCCTACATTCATCTGTTTTTTTTTCAAAATTTAGGGTTAGGGTTTTCTTTGTTATTTTTTTTAATTTTAGGGTTTAGGGTTTTCTTGTTGCTGTTTCACCGAAAATAATTAGTGCACAATATTCACATGTGATTGTACAGTGTGCACTGCTCAGTATGGTTGTGTTTGGTCAAGTCGACCGAGCAGCAGTTCATCAGTGTCATGCATACCTAAAATCAACTCAGTACGTTTGTGACGATACAGGCATTCATTTTCCATCAACTTTATTCGCATGTGATTGTACAATATGCACTGCTCAGTATGGTTGTGTCTGGTCAAGTCGACTGTGCAGTAGTTCACCAGTGTCATGCATACCTCAAATCAACTCAGTAAGTTTGTGACGATAAAAGCATACCTCTAATGTGAAAAATAACACAACTCATTACACATCTCATTACACATCTGAAATAACACTCTCTACCCACTCAACAATGGCCCCTCCACAATACATTATCAACGCTCATGTTTTTGGCGAGACATATGACAACGAAGAAGTTGGTTTTCTATTTAGAAACACTGAGGTTAAACGATTTTGTTTAATTAGAAAAGCAAATTTCAGTTACTTCAAAGGGAGATTAGAGACGAAGCTTGCAATGGGTGGTTTATCCCAAATTTTTTACCAATATCAATTTCTTCGTGGGGACAACCCGGTCAAGTTTATCCAAGTTGAGATCAAATATGATGAAGACATGCAGAATATGTTCGCCAATCATGAGTATTCTGGTTACGACTGCATAGAACTGTATGTTACTCTACCAGAAGTTCAACCCACAAAAATGGTTGAGTCACAAGTCATTGATGTACTTGAAGACGAGCAAGCAGAGGTCGACGTTGTAGATGAAGAAGAAGAAGCACCGGAAATAGAAGTTGATAACTTGGTCAACGAGGAAAGTGAAGATGAACCGGAAGTTGTTGTACCACGAGATCAAGTGCATATGCCTCCAGCGCACATGAGGAACTTGAATTTTGATGGGGATGACGAACCATCGACTGATATTTTCTATGATCCATACACTCATACAGATCAACGGTTAAAAGTAGGAGACATATTTCGTTCTAAGGAGGCATGTATCATGGCCATAAAAAGATTTCATATGGAAAACAATGTTGATTTTAGAGTTGATCGCGCCAATGTTGAGAGGTACAAAATTTATTGTAGAAACACTTGTCGCACGCTCGCGAAAAAATGTACAGAGTCGCCACCAATATATTTATCCCATAAGGGAAAGGAATATCAGAAAACCTAACAAGGGATAAGAACAAGGTCTTGCGACCAGAGAATCTAGGTACGGGAGTCGGTTACGCAAGGGGAAGGTATTAGCACCCCTCACGCCCATCGTACTCGATGGTATCCACCTATGTTTGTTTCTATCTAAAGGGTGTATACTATATCTATATCTATATGCGAATGAATGCAAAATATAAGGAAAATAAAGAATTGTACTCGCACGGGCCCTACCCCGCTGCCTACGTATCCTTTTCAGGAATCAGAGTTACCGTAGCTCGGCTCACGATTTTCTGTTTGTTTTGGTGTTTTTTAGTTGGGCGGAGTTAACGTTCGCGCTCTTGCATAAGGGATCGACCTACGATGCGTTCGAGCGGAAATAACAGTGCCCTTAGAAAGAAGAAAAAGAGAGATTGGTTTGTGTCTTTTAACGTAGATGAGTAATGAACAGTTCCCAATACCGGGCCACTCACCACTTTCTCTACTTTGTTTTAATTTGAACCATTGTTAGGTGTTTTAAGTGTTTTTGGTTGTGTATTTTTTAAGGGAAATTTGTTTGCGAGTTGAATCACTTAAAAGTGTATAACGGTAGAGAAACAGATTAGGGAATGAATCCCACTCATCTCTCTTCCGTTATATAGCGTTCGAGAAACAGATTAGGGAATGAATCCCACTCATTTCTCTCCTACCAAGTGATTAAGAAACAGATTAGGGAATGAATCCCACTCATTTCTTATAGCGGTTGAGAAACAGATTAGGGAATGAATCCCACTCATTTCTCTCCCACTAAGCGATTAAGAAACAGATTAGGGAATAAATCCCACTCATTCCTTACTCGCTATTAGTAAAGTGTGATTCGCGTCTTCTGTTTATTAAGTGTTTTAAAAGTTGAAAAGAAAAAAGAATGAAATAAGGGAACTAATTCTAGATTCTAATCTAAGTTGTCTAAAGAACCAAAATAATAAAAACTATACACTATATTAAAGAAGAAAAAAACTATACACGGAATATGTAAAGGGAAGTCAATATACGGAAAATAAAATTGAGGACTACGACGAGTAAATGGTATTCACAAACACACATACATCAAATAAGTCTATGAAAAGAAACCGAGACTAAAAATCAATTCCTAAGTCTATTAAAGGATTATTTACAAGGAAATATTAAAACAAAGGATATTCAAGTGTGGTAAAAGAAAAGATTTATTAAAAGGATTAAAACAATTAGAAAAATTAACAAAAATCGTGACAATTATTTAATCGACCTAACATGTCTAAAACAATTTTTTTATGTATTTTTATTTGGTGAGAAAAAGATTTATGAAGCAAAAATAAAAGAAAACAAACATTAAAATGAATACTAGATTCTAAACTACAGGGGGGTGCATCAGCAATTTATTATGAACTGAGATCAATTAACAGCAATCTGGGCCCAAAACGGAGGGGTGGCAAGAGCAGTATCACTTAGAGGCCCGGTCCAGAAGGGTGGTGCATTAGAGGAGCAAGGGTGCAATTCAGAATCGTTTTGGGCCCAGTTCGTTATGGCCTGACTACCTCATCTATCCTGTTTTTCATTTTATTTCATTTATTGAGACTATGGTTTTTTATTAGTTACGCAAGAAACGTGAATAACATCTGAACTATGCATCAATTGGTACATTTCATTTAAGTCACACCAAGACAAAATAATCAATGAGCCAACCAGCGCGTGCCATCACACCAGTTCAATCATGTGCTTGCAGCAAAAATAAAGAAAAATTCAAGAGCAGTAACAAATGGAATATGGACACGTCATGGACGGAGGAAACATCTCATGCATAGTACAGACGCCGGAGCTAGGGCTCCAGTCATCTCCTTCAGCCTACCTTCGCCTGAGCGATCAAAAACTCGCCCGGAAATTTAAAAAGATAACACCTTTCAGCCCGTTCTTCACCCCTGGATCCAAATATAGGCTTAGATTTGCCTAAATATCTCTCTATTCGCAAACCAAAATGATTCTCGAAATCCGAAATCGCATCATGTCAACCGGAACATAATATGAACACATCAACTGGATCCTCTCAACATGTAGGACTCGAATACACGATTTAAACGTTCAAACAAACGTTATCACACGAAAACTAAATCAAACTTCAAGATCTACGAATCCATGGCATATGCAGCAAGCAGTATTGAATAAAGAACGCATACGGATGCACATGATTCATTACACGCCATCTAATATGCATAGGAAGATTCAGAATGCTCACCTGAAAAGATCTTGCGCAGGAGTATGAGAAAATTCCACAAGCTACTTTCCTCCTAGGTGCTTTGGTGATAATGACGGATATGCTTCTTATTCCTGAAGAATGAACTCAGAAGCTGATGAACACATGAAATGGAGATTGCTTGATTCTAGGCTTGAGCATAATATCCAGGCAGTGGTGAAAATTCTTGATGATCCAAGGAGAACATGGAAGCTTGATCCGTGGCTCGATAATAGGGATCAATAAAGATGAGAACGCGATGTTGCTATTGGAGATCAAATGTGGTGTTGATGATGAAGGTTATGAGACAGTTTGTGAAGGTGAGGACGATTAGTGATGACGGTCGGAGAAGAGTGAGAGAGTTGATGAACGAAGGTTGATGGTGGATGATGGTGGTTGTCACGGTGGTGGAGATTAGTGGTGGTTGGAGAATCAGTTACAAGTTTGTTACCAACTGTAACAAACTTCTATGCGAAGAGAGTGAAGAGAGGAGAAGAGAGTGACGAGAGGAGAAGAGAGAGTGAGTTTGAAAATGAGAAAAAATGTGAGTGTGTGTGAGTTGTGAAGAGTTTTGGTTTATATAGCATGGGGTGCATGATACATGTGGTGAGGATGAGTGTAGCATAGTGTACCATTTGTAGTAACCTCTCCACGTGCTTCCTCATGTCAAGACAATGCATGGCCTTATGGAGTTGTGAGCCTTGGATATTTGGATACTCAAGCCATGTTTTATACCAAACATAGTTTAAAGAGCTCACTTTGCATACCTGTAGTTCTCACCATGGGCCACCATTTGGCTCAAATTTGTGACCAATGTGAAGAGGACATGGAAGACAACAACATTGGTGTTGGAGAGACCTTGAAATGGTGGCTGGAAGTGGGAGAAAACTTGCAGTGAACTTGTGTTGCCAACTACTGCTAAGACCTTGCGCGCGCGTGGTATCAACCTGGCCTGTATATTTGCTCAGACATGATTTTGCTGGGGCACCACTTTAGAGCTTCGTATCTCACTGGCCGTGGCACCAAAATCAATGACTGTTAGCTTGATGGATAAAGGACATGTCAAGGAGTGTTCTGATACCAAACTTGGTCAGTGTGGAGATTCTTGGGGCCAGAAAACTGATCATGAAATCAGTACACCACGTGTTTGACAAAAGGCCACGCGCGTGACCTGGATCCTGGCTTGACTGAATGCGTGATATGAGCTTTGCGAGGGCACGACTTTGAAGACTCATACATGGTTCAATACTCACCCAAATGGATTAATTCTCGTTTTATTGTGTAAAGGGCATGGGGGAGAGTAGATTCATACCATGTTAGCATTTGTAGGGTCCCTCAATTTCCATATAATTGGCTTCGAAGTTGGCACGCCACGTGCTCGATGAAATGTGTCACGTATGACCAGGAGTGTGCCCAGCTTCAGGACTTGATTTAAATGAAAAACCTCAACTTCAAACCTCAATAGCTCTTCAACCAAGCTTCAAATGAAAAAGTTTCCAACTTCAAAGTTGTTCTTCTCCATGAGGGGAACAACTTTGATTTTGGAAATTGTTTCAAAAAATGCCATTTGCCACGTGTTAATCAGGGCTGAAGTGGACTTCTCATCAAACTTTTTAAGAGCCAAAAAATTTCTAAGTATAAAAACTTTCCCTTTTTTGATTTCTTCTATTTTTGGCAATTTTTGGCAATTTTTGTCATACTCCCGATTTTATCCGTTCTTTGACTTTTCTTGACCGACTTTCCACCAAAAGTCAGTATTTGAGTGATTGACCTGATTTTGACCCAAAAGTCAACTGTTCTGATTTTTTCTCTGATCTTAATGAAATCCTGATTAATCAGCTTCTAACCAATGGAAATCAACTGAACGCCTCCACACGGTCATCATACCGTCTTTTCTCATAAAATCAGCTCTCGATCAATGTTTTGACCAAAAAGTCAACTGTGTTGACTTTGGTCAAGAAACCCTAATTTGGAATAATCAGATGAACAATAGGTTTGTACTTTCTAACCAACGCTCTGACTTGAAGGTGAGGAAACCCTGATTCGAGAGTGCTCTCAGGAGAATAATGCCATAAGGCCAGACCTCGGATCTTTATATTTAATCAGGATATCTCTGTACCAGGAGCCTGTTCTTGAAACAGTAACCGTGATATGAATGCATGAATTGGGCCGTGACCTAAATGATGTAAGCATGTGAATTGTAAGCCAGATAAATAAGGGTAGGACAAATTTGGTGTATGACTACACTGATTGTGGATTCAGGTTGCATGCATCATACAGGAAGAGAAGTGATTCATGGGTTATAGGATATATTTCCCAAGATCACACGTGTGTTAACACAAATGTTTCACAAGATCACCGTAAGCTAAGTTATGACATTATTTGTCAAGAAATCTTGCCTCTAGTTGAAAAAGATCCATCGTTAAAGGTGAAAACGACAATCTCTCATATCGTTGCAACGTACAATTACACTCCGTCTTATAGAAAGGCGTGGCTGGCGAAGACCAAAGTGATCGAAATTGTGTATGGAAATTGGGAGGATTCGTACAAACGACTCCCACATTTCTTATATGCGCTTCAAATTTATGCTCCTAGAACCGTTACTATTTTAGAGACCCTTCCGGCGCAATCTCCAGACAGAACGTCCCTTCAAGGAAATGTGATATTCCACAGGCTTTTCTGGGCTTTCCGCCCATGTGTTCAAGGATTTTCATATTGCAAACCAATTCTTCAAATAGATGGAACTTGGTTGTACGGAAAATATAAAGGCACCATGTTGATGGCTGTGGCTCAAGACGGAAATAGTAACATCTTTCCTGTTGCGTTCGCTCTTGTGGAAGGAGAAACTGCTGGAGGTTGGGGTTTCTTTCTCAGAAATCTTCGGACACACGTTGCCCCCCAACCTGGACTTTGCTTGATTTCAGACAGACACGCTTCCATCGAGAGTGCGTACAACAATCCAGCAAACGGGTGGCAAAACCCAACATCAACGCATGTTTACTGTATTCGATACATTGCACAAAATTTCATGCGGGAGATAAAGGATATGGCTCTTCGGAAGACTCTTGTCAATGCCGGATATGCGTTGACTCAAGCGACATTCCAATATTATCGACATGAAATTGTAGCGGCAAATCCAGATGCAGGCAGATGGGTAGACAATCTTGCTAGAGAGAAATGGACCAGATCATACGACAACGGGAAGCGATCGAGGCACATGACTACGAATCTTGTGGAGTCTATGAACGGGGTGTTTAAGGGCATCAGACACCTTCCGATTACTGCCTTGGTGGAAGCAACATACTATAGGATGGCTTCTCTTTTTGCAAGAAGAGGTGAGCGTTGGAGTGCAGTTCTAGAATCCGGACAAGTATTCAGCGAAACATGCGTCAAATTCATGAAAGAGCAATCTGCCTAAGCCAACAACCACATTGTGACATCTTTCGATCGATTCAACCGGACCTTCAGTGTTAAAGAAACGATTGACCATAGCGAGGGCCTTCCGAGACAACAATACAGGATTCTTATAGAGGAAGGGTGGTGCGATTGCGGAAAGTTTCAAGCCTTTCGGATGCCATGCTCTCATGTAATTGCAGCATGTTCGTATGCGCATCAAGATCCGTTAGCACTTTTATCTCCCATTTACAAGGCGGATATCTTGCTCGGAGTGTACAACAACGCATTTCAAGTGATGGCAAAGGAGGATTATTGGCCTGCGTATGAAGGGGACGTGGTTTGGCATAATGATAACATGCGGAGAAAGAAAAGAGGTCGCCCGAACAGCACCCGGATCACAACCGAGATGGATCATGAGAAAATGATACGAAAGTGTAGCATATGTCGTGAAGTCGGGCACAATAGAAATACCTGTCCTAACCGTGGATCAAATTCCACCAACAATTAGTTGTATGTCATTTGTATTTTGTATCTGTATTTTTATTGATAATGTTTTTGTATTTGTATTAGTATTTGTATTAGTATTAGTATTTGTATTTGTATTTGTATTTGTATTTGTGTTTGTATTTCTATTGGTTATGTATTTGTATTATCCTTTATTAAATCAACTAGTAATGTCTTTGTCTCGTAGTGAAATTGTCTTCATGGCCCATACTACCACTCTTTATTTTGGACAGTCAAATACGCATGCTTTCGTCTAGTCCCATCAAGTCAGTCATTGATCAGTGTGTCTGCATTTATCATACAGGTTAGGCGTGCTTGTAAACAGTACGCAACATCATTACTTTTCTACCCGCTACTATTATAAATTAGGGTTCCCAAGGTTGAGTTTACACAAATAAACACAAACACCAAACACCAACACACAGACACATCAATGTCTCGCATTCGGCCAGATGGATGTCACCGGACAACAGAGCCGCCGCCCCAGAGATCAACATGGCGTATTGAACCTGAACCGGAGTATCGTAGAAGGAACGGACATGTCATTTTCTCACCCGTGAAACCTCCCATGCCGGTTATGTTTTGGAATATCTCTTCCGTCGAGCAACTCAAGAGGACTCTCATGAGTTTTTTAGAGGGGGAGTACGAAGCCGGCGAATAAATAAGAAGCATCAAGAGGCTTAAAACAAGGGCCGATGCTGTGACTGGAGCAACGATAAGTTTCTAGGATAACGTGGAATACGACATTGATTGCATTCAAATGATGCATGGACCCAATGACATTGTTTTAACCGTAGTGATTTCTCAGATGTTTTAGTATATCTTTTTCTGTTGGTTATTTTCTATGTACCTTTTAATTAATGAATGAACTACTGTTTTCCATGAACGCTCGAGTTAGCTGATTCACTGATCTTATCTGCTGTAATTTAATATATATTTTTTAAATATGTTAAAATAAAAACAATTTTATAAATAAAAAACAAAATTAAAAAAAATATGTAAAAAAACAATTAAAAAAATAAAAAAAATAAAAAAAAGGGAACACTATGGCGCCACCCTAGGTGGCTTGCATGAAGAAAATGCACTATGGCGCCACCCTGGGTGGCGCATTGGTTAAGAAGAAATACACATTGGCGCCACCAGAGATGGCTCCTATGTGGAGACCACCTCTGAAACCTGGTCATATACGTAATTTTGCCGAAAACATGGTTTTTGGTGTAAATTAATTATTAAACATGATTATTTGGATTTTTTTTTTCAAAAAATGTGATAGAATTATTAAAAAAAACTAATTTAAAAATTAATTTTATAATTGTATTATAAAGGAGATGGCTTCTAGAGTGAGGGCCCAACATGACCCTCACTGTGAATTATCCGTAAGAGCCGTTTGATGAATAAGTTCTATTAAATCTTAGGGTTAATAGTAGTTTATCCCCCTGTAATATGAGCGTGTTTTGGTTTACTCCCCTACCGTTGCCAAAGGCAGGTTTTGGGAACGGTTTTTTTGAAAAAACCGTTGCCAAAGGGTAGAGAGGGGGCAAAAACAAAATTCGCTAACATTACAGGGGTGAATTACTATTAACCCTAAATCTTACAATGTATTCTTCATGCATGATACTTTTTAGAAATTTTCTCTCTTTCTCTCTCTATTATCTATCTCCTTTCCACACCTTCCTGCAATTTCAGTGATGGAAGAAATTGAATTTCACAGTCTAAGAAAGAAGTCATTTTTAAGAGGGGAACAAATCTTCTTCAAATACTTTTCTTTCGAATATTTTTCTTTTCTATGAAATCAAAATGGTTTAAAACTTCAAAGCCCTAGAAAGCGATTAAGATGTTGTTGGAATATGTTCATAAGCCGATGAGAATGAAGTTATCATAAAGTGACTTACGAGAACTAAAGATTGGAGGAAACAAGATTAGCATATTATTAAGGAGAATGGAAGGTCAACCATGTAGAAAGTGTTATTTTTATGGAAGAAACACCGAGTGGGAAAATTTTATTTGGTGTGATAGTTGTATCTTAAGATCTCATAGAATCACATAAAATATTTATGGTCCACAATAAACCATTTAATTGGTTGTTCGCCTTAGATGCCACCTATAAAAAAAATATATCAAAACTGTAATTTAAAATAAAATTGAAAAATGAAAATAAAATACATCCGGAATGATATAACTGCCCCAAAAATATTTCATTACATATGTAAAAAGTGTGTCATACTCATAGGTAGATACTTGGCACCAATAATATGTTTACAAAATATAAATAGTGTT
This sequence comes from Vicia villosa, assembly GCF_029867415.1. Classification (NCBI taxonomy): domain Eukaryota; kingdom Viridiplantae; phylum Streptophyta; class Magnoliopsida; order Fabales; family Fabaceae; genus Vicia; species Vicia villosa. The sequence continues at coordinate 189,247,722 of NC_081182.1, read as the reverse complement.
TATAAAGCTTATAAAGGAAACTGAGATGGTATTTTGCAATTACATAACAGAGAATACAATAATTTAGTGAGTAAATCGATAAAATATTATCGTGATATTTAGAAACCTTTTTATTAATGAAAGTTATTTTTTGTTTGTGTAAAATAACTTTAAAACGATGCATATTTCCAGTAGACCCACCCGTCTATATATATATATATATATATATATATATATATATATATATATATATATATATATATATATATATATATATATATATATATATATATATATATATATATGAAAATATACATAATTTTTTATTTTAGTTTTTTTAAATAAAAAATCCACATCTGATAAGGTGTATTAATTGTTAAATTAATGTTGACTATAATTTTATAATTTAGTACTAAGTGATTGTTGTGGGAGGGTATAATTCATTTCTTTGAAATATAATTTTAAGAGTAATGCTAACTTGTGTTTTAAAGGCATAAGTTAAGAGATAAATATAAAAATATTATTTTTAAGTTGTGTATTGATTTTATCAGTTGATAATTTATTTTTTTATTGTCTTTTTTCAACACAAATTTTTTACTTTTAAATTTTCTAACATGAACTTTTAAATACAAGTTAGCATTATTTTAAAATAAATTATTTTGTAATATTAAATTATAAAATATAAATAATAATAATTTTAAATTTATAATAAAAGTAAGTAATGGAATCACAACGATTGATTTTTTCAAAATTAAAATTACATTTTAAAACTTCAACAAAATCATAATATAGTCATAATTCAAACAGACTATAAGATGAAATATGATTGTATCATTGACTTGTACTTTGAGGATTATGGGTAAATAAGTTTAATTAAGTTTAAAATAAATTATTTTATAATATTAAATTATAAAATATAAATAATAACAATTTTAAATTTATAATAAAAGTAATTAATGAAATCCCAACAATGGATGGATTGTGATTTTTCCAAATTAAAATTACATTTTGAAACTTCAACAAAATCATTATATAGTCATAATTCAAATATTATGATTGTATATTGAATTTGTTCTGTGAGGACTATGTGTAAATAAATTTAATTAGGTTTATTATAATTTTTAATTAAACATAAACTTTCTTTTACCCTTGTTTTTAACTCATTTAAAGCAAATCTATTTTTTTTTATTGGGAATGAAATGGAATGACATTTGGATAATATAATTATTTTATTAAGAATTGGACAAAATACATTTGTCATTTATTATAATGAATTGCTTAGTCCTTTTAATTAAAGTCTAAATGTGAATTAGAAACTCAATTTAAAAATATAATTAAAATTAGGCTTCTAAAAGTGGAAGATGTGTCGATTCTTTTAGTGGTGTACGTGAGCATATGGTCCCTAAAAAATTTAATTGGAGTTCCCTATTAAATTGAGAAGTTAAAATATATAATTATAAATAATGTAATGTAATTTCATAGTTAAACTAATGGATTTAAGGTTTTGAAAATTTGTTTCTTCTCTGCACAATTTAAAAAACGAATATATCTAATAAGCCACTGAATCTTTTGATCTTGAAAACTTTAATTCTAAGAAACTAGAGAAGACAACAATGGATGGTTAATTTTCTTTTGTGTGTATCTTTTATTTAACTATGTTTTTTATTGTTTGCATTTTTTTTTGTTGCACATCCCAATATGGATTTATTTTGAGCATTCAGACTATGATATGGATTTATTTTGCTTATATTACTGGTCATTGTTTTTCTTAAAAATAAGAGATTAACATTCAATTCAAGTCAAATATTTTCTATAAGTTTGAATATTGAATTTGATCGAATTTAATTGAAACTGCAAACACCAAAACCATTGGCTTATGACAGATTAACACAAAGGTTCATATCTAACAATTTAATGAAACAGTACAAGAAATTTACACCATATAATAGATTTATAAACTCAATTAAAGACACAATCATAACTAATAACCAAAATTCAATATTACCAGTATTCAAACTCAATTTAAATCAAATGTAAGAAGACCAAAATGTTCAAGGACAGAAAAATACAGCGGCACGGACCATAAGTCAGATGCATTTGTTGGTGCACAAGAATTAAAGATGATAACAAAGAGAATAAACAAAAGAATAACGGCACAAAGAGAATGAGAGAATAAAAAATGTATATTCTACTACTTGTGTTGTTAATAAATGATAGCTACTACAAGGCTATTTATACAAAAGAAAATCTTGCCACATAAGCCCTAATAGAGTAAACTTAGTGAACAAGTCTAAAGGTACAAACAGTACAATACTAACAAATACTAAAGTACCCTTTAACTAAACAGCTACGCTATCTGGACCCAGAAGGTAAAACTTCTGGTCAACACTATCTTCTGAGTAACCATCAGAAGATCAACCCGCATCAGAACATCTGACATCCAGAGCTCCTGATGCTCATCTTCTGAATATTGAATTACTCTTCAATACCATCCCTTAATTCATATTCTTCAATTAAAGCTGACAACACCAATTTCATCCCTTATGAGCAGAAATTGATCCGTCTTGATTGCCTTCGTCAGAACATCTGCCATCTGCTTCTGGGTGCTACAGTGCACAACTTCTAATGTTCCATTCTGGACTTGGCTTCTCAAGAAATGATACTTAGTCTTAATATGTTTGCTTCTTCCGTGTAACACAGGATTCCTGGCAAGATTGATTGCAGAATTATTATCAATCATCAGCCTCAGAGGCTTCTTCACTTTAATCTTCAGATCTTCTAATAAGTTCAGAAGCCACACAGCTTGACATGCAGCTACAACGCCTGCAATGTACTCAGCTTCACATGTTGATAGAGCAACAACAACTTGCTTCTTGGAACTCCAAGAGATAGGACCTCCCAGAAACATAAAAAAATATTCAGAGGTACTCTTTCTATCAACTCTGTCTCCACACCAATCAAAGTCAGAGTAACTCAATAACTCTGATTCTTCCTTTCTCCCAGAAGGAAACAATATGCCAAACTTCAGAGTTCCCTTGATGTATCTCAAGATTCTGACAGCAGCTTGATAATGGGACCACTTAGGTTTACTCATGAACCTACTGACCAATCCAACTGCATAGCATATATCAGACCTGGTATTACACAAATACCTTAGAGAACCAACCAGCTGTTTGATGATCGTAGCATCAACATCTTCACCTTCAGAGTCAGAGTCCAATTTCTGATTCGTTTCTGACGGTGTAACAGCAGCTTTGCAATTTTCCAGCTTGAATTTCTTCAGAAGTTCTAACTCATACTTCAGCTGATGCAGAATGATACCATCTTCTGAGTACAGAATCTCCATCCCTAGAAAATATGACATTTTTCCAAGGTCTGTAATCTCAAACTCATTCATCAGCACCTTCTTGAACTTCATCAGATCTTCTGGACAACTCCCTGTAAGCAATATGTCATCAACATAAAGACACAACATAATCATATTGCTTCCAGAATGTTGCACATAAACTCCATATTCCATCTCACACTTCTGAAACCCTTGCTTCTTGAAAAGTGAATCAATTTTCAAATTCCAAGCTCTGGGTGCTTGCTTTAATCCATACAGAGCTTTGTGTAATTTGTACACCATCCCTTCCTGATTCTTTTTCACAAAGCTAGGGGGTTGTGACACGTATACCTCCTCTTGTAATGGACCGTTCAGAAATGCAGACTTTACGTCCAGATGCATCAAGGACCAACCTCTGTTTGCAGCTAAAGCAATCACCAGTCTGATTGTTTCATGTCTAGCTACAGGTGCAAATACCTCAAAGTAATCTAGTCCAGGTTTCTGAAGAAAACCTCTGGCCACTAGTCTCGCTTTGTGTTTACCAATTGATCCATCTGGCTTCAGCTTTACCTTGAAAACCCATCTGACGCTGATGGCTTTCTTCTTCTTTGGAAGTTCTGTCAGCTTCCAAGTCTTGTTTCTTTCTATAGCCTCAAGTTCTTCTTTCATGGCATTCAGCCAGGCTTTCTTCTTGAGTGCTTCTTTAATACCCACTAGTTCAGAGTCTACTAACATGGCACACTGAATGACATCTCCCTCTGAGTCAACTTCTGTGTCTTGCAACATGTCAAAATCTGCAAACCTTCTAGGTATAGTTCTGACTCTTTGTGGCCTTTGAGCTACTTCAGAGTCACCTACTCCAGAGTTACCACCTCCAGAGTCACCACCTTCATGATCATCTCCAAAAGCTTGTCCTCCAGACTCTACATCTTCAGAGTTTTCCCTTCCAGAATCATGACTACCACCAGAATCTGGATCATCATCAGAATCTGGATCAGAATCAGATTCACCATCTGACTCATCTTCAGAAGATTCTTCATCTTCTGACTCAAACTCTTCTTCAAAAATTATCTCTACATCATAAGTTGGTTGAGACTCTCTCCAATCCCAAACTTCTGATTCTTTCATAATGACGTCTCTGCTGACTTCAACTTTGTTATTCTCTAGACAATAGAGCTTGTATGCACCTATACTGTGGTACCCTACAAATAACATCACTCTGCTCCTATCATCCAGCTTCTTCCTTCTAGCTACTGGAACATGTTTGTAACACACAGAACCAAAAACCTTCAGATGAATAACACTTTGCTTCTCTTTAGTCCAATTCTCTAAAGGAAAAATTTCCTTCAGCCTCTTCGTTGGACACCTGTTGAGCACATATGCTGCAGTAGCAACAGCTTCTCCCCAGAGGTTGTGAGAAGCTTCTTCTCTTTTAGCACACTTCTCGTCATATCAAGCAAAGTACGATTTCTACGTTCAGCCAGACCATTGTGTTGAGGAGTATAAGGAGAAGTAACCTCATGCTCAATTCCATTATCATCACAGAACTTCTGGAATTCTGTAGAGTTATACTCACCTCCACCATCCGTTCTGAGAATCTTTATCTTATGACCACACTGCTTCTCAGCCTCACCTTGAACTTCTGGAATTCTGGGAACACCTCAGTCTTAAACTTGATAAGTGTTACCCACGTCATTCTTGTGAACTCATCCACAAAAGACACAAAATACCTATTTCCTCCAAGTGAAGGTTTTGGAAATGGTCCACACACATCAGAGTGCACTACTCCCAGAGCATGCTTTGCTCTTGGAGCACCTTCTGATACAAATGGTAATCTGGGTTGTTTGCCTTTCATGCATACCTCACATGACTTCTCAGGCTTCACAATCTTAGGAATGCCACGTACGAGCTTCTTAGAACTTAGATGTCCTAGACTTCTATAGTTCAGATGCCCCAACCTCTTATGCCATAACTTACTATCACTTTCTGAGCCTTCTGCACTCAGACACTCTGTTTCAGCTGTTTCTACATTCACCTTGAATGTTCTGTTACTTCCCAGTTCAGATTGTGTCGCGCGCTCGGTTGCTTTACTACCTCTCGTGTGAGAGATACGAACTGACTCTTCTTTTGTTTTTGAGTTTTGAAAATCAGAGAGTCGCCACCGACTTTTATTTTATCCAATTAAGGAAAGGTTTATAAAAGAAACAGAAAAAGACCTTTAAGAGATTTTGGGTAACGGGGTAGGTTATACAAAGGGAAGGTGTTAGCACCCTTTGTATCCATGGTTATCCATTGGCTCTTAATTGCTTAGCTCACTTGTTTGAATCGTTTGTCTTTCCTTGAAATGCTTGTATGTGGTTTTAAAATTCATTTTGTAATTGAGTTTATAATGATCCTTGTGCGGATGTATACAAAGTGTTTTACCTTTCGAAGGATGTTTTGAAAAAAGAACGTTAACTTCGTAATGATCCTTGTTTGGATATATACCAAGTATTGTCTTTTTTTTTGAAAGTTTTATTTTGAAAAACAATGATATATGAGACATTTGTTTGTTTTGATTTGAGCAAGCAATTAGGAGGTCTACCCTAAGTTTATAAGGTCTTTTCCCATTTCCTTTAGAAAATTCTCCTTTTACCGGATGTAAACAAAAGTTCGATTTTGTATTTGAAACAGTAGAATTTGGATTTTGAAAAGAGTAACAGAGGGATTACCCTAAGAGGTGCAAGTGTGATTGTGTTTTTTGATTCAGATATTTTATCTTTGAAGTTAGTGATCTAACGCTTCAGTTTTTATCTTTGACATACACGCAGTTTTATATGTACTGGAATTAAAATGCGGAAATGTAAAATGCGGAAAGTAAATCTACGCTATTACCTCGATTGTGCGAGAAATGTAAACTACGCTATTTACATGAATTTGACAACCTATACACTTTATCTAGGAATTTAAATTGCAATAAGATAAAAGAAATATTTTTGGTTTTTTGGATGGTTGATTTTAATTATAATTAATGCATAATTAATTTAATTAAAATGAGAAAAAGGTAGAAATAAAATTTAAACCTAAAAATTAAGTTTAAAATATGTTCATATTGCTTGTTAATTAATTTTAAAATAAAAACTAATTTTTTTGATTTTTTGAAGTTGTTTTGGAAACTAATAAGTTAAATTAACATGTAATTATATAAACAATTATACAAATAATTAAAACTTAAAGAGAAAAATATTCTAAATATGTACAAAATTAGTCTATAATATATAAAATGAATTTAATATAAAGAACAAATTTTTTATGATTTTTTGATTGGTTGAAATAATTAAAAAGCAAATATACAAATATATACTAATTAATTAGACAAAATATTTTAAATATTAAGAAAAATAAAATATTATTATGTCAAAAAATAATAGATTATTTTATAAACCTAAAAGTGAAATTAAAATTATTTTTGGATTTTTGAAGGTATTTTTAATTAATTATGCAAGAAAAAACAAATTAATTAAGAAAATATTAATTTATATGATTCAGTGTGGCAAACCCCTAGGGTCTATGGTGAACCTGCAAGACAAGGAGCGTTAGATGAGAGAATCAGAATGATCTGATGGTCATAAATGCGTGGCACATGGAAATAGCCTAGTCAGCGAAGCATCAGATCCAAGGATAAAACAAAACGCGCGTTTTTCAAACTGGCCAATCAAATGGTGCCACGCCTTCGTCTTCAACCTCTAGCCTTCACTTTTAACAGCGTTTTTGTCAAAAAACGCTGTAATAGATGAACTTCATCCCTGCAAAATAACGAATAGGGGTAAACATGCACAAAAAATTTTCGCGACCTGTCCATTCTATTCATCATGATCCACTGAATTCAATCATGGCATTATTTTGGTCTAATTTTGCCTCTAGCTAAAAACCCCAAAATAGAGTTGAAGAACCCTAAAATGGTATCTTCATGGATACGTGACCAAACTTCAATTAACTATCCAGAAACGATCAGAACAATAAACTAAGCTCAAATATATGTCTACATCTTGTTAAACATGCATGAATGATCAGATATGAGGTGATTTATGTTTGAACAAACTGTGGCTTGTGTGGCTCGATTTGTGAGGCTTTGATGCTTAAAACTTATTTGGATAGGTTCAATGAAGTTCAGAGATGATGTTTGAACACTTAGTTTGGATTGAAACTAACTGAAACTTAAAATTCGAATTTTAAATTTCTTGCAAAATTTCAAGTGTGTTACAAGTGTGTTACAAGCAAGGGTATGGTTCTAAATTCGTGTTTTTTGATTAATGAAGTGTTCTACTTCATTTATAGACCATAGAAGTACTTAAAAACTAAGCTACCAAGCATTGATGTTTCTTTGAATCTTTGAATTTTATAATATATAAAGCTTTGAATTCAAGCAACCATGGCTTGATTTTTCTTCACCCTCTTGCCCTAGGCCTGCTGTACCCTTTCATGCTGCAGAGCTTTGAATGATTCTTGGTGACTCATGCTTAAGAACAAAGCTACATAACATTATCCTTCACCATTTCTTTTTCAATTTAATTTTAAATGAAATAAAATTAAACCAAAAAAAGAAATAAAATGTTATGGACCTTAGGTTGGTCGTGGGAGGCCCTTAGCATTGTTGGGAACATGTTTGGATCATGTAAACTTGGCCCCTTTTGAAAAAAAAACACTTTTGATCAATGTTGGTTTCATGCATTTTCCCAAAAAATAGCCAACTTCAACAAGGCATAAATCCCTCAATTTTTATCATATGAAGGAGTTCTTGTACTTTTTAGAAACCTCAAGATGTCCTCTACAAGCCACTTTGGAAACTTTTTTTCATTTGGAGAAGTTATCTTGATGTTATGGCCTTTGACAAAAAACCACTTTTTGTTGACTTTGAAAATGACCTGTAATGTCTAAGCTCATATTTTTCAAATGGTGAATCCAATGACCATGGGACAAATTGCATTTGAAAGATAGTTGAATTTCCTTCAAAACAAGCTTTGGTTGGAATTTTTTGAATGAATGAGGAGAGAGTTATGGTCAGTCAAAGTTCAGTTGACTTTTTAGGAGAAAACCCTAATTTTGAAACTTAGGGTTTTGTTGATTTTTGATCTTTCCTTGATGAATTATGATCAACCAATGATCAAATGATGAATCTTTTGACAAAATATGGATGTTGACAAAAAATTTCATTTTTGACAGTCTGTTGACTTTTCGGTCAAACTGGTCGTCTGTTGACTGTTTGAGCTGCTGACTGTGCGTCTGAGCGAATTGAAGTTTGAAAATTTGTATGGTGGTACTTTGAGACATATGGAGGTCCATGAAATCCATTTGAGGTCTCAAAAAACTTGTTCTCCTGAAAAAAACAAAAACCCTAGTTAAGGACTGTTTGTGTAGGAGACAGTTAAGCGTACCTGATTTTTGTGCAGTGCTGAGTTTCTGTTGATCATGTGATGTTCAGAAGACTTCTAGAACAAAAATCTTGGAATTTTGCAATGCAAAAGATTGATTTGATTGATGGTACAAAACACGGAGAATTGCACTGTCAGCGGGTTTGACTGTCAACTGACTGTTCAAGCATTAACGTAGCAGTTAAAGTGAAAATTCAACAGTTAAAGTTAATTTTTTTCTTTTTGTTTTTTGTTGTGTTAATGGTGAAAATTTATTTACATGAGTTGTTCGAAAAACACAAACATAATAAATAAATAAAATATACCGTACGCGAACGAAATTACCGATAATAACCCTGAAAAACATTTAATGCACAGAAAAATAAATATTTAACTGGCAGAAAACACACAAAATATTATCTTAATAATTAAACAACAGTACGACAGATAGTACGACATTTAATACTGACAGTACAAATATTACATAATATAATGAACAGTACGACGAGTAAACGGTACGTTATTTGAAAACAAAAGATACGACAAACTTTAAGAATGACGATTAATAACCCATGCTATAAATAATAACATATAGATGATTGGGAGTGTAAACAACCCAGGTCCGCATTTCTCAGGACTATGCAGACAGAAGAAAGACATGATTACCACCACGACGGTGATGACCATAAGAAAACACGTATCCATCCGCTTCGCCATTTTTGCCGGGGAAGAAGAGAGAATGAATATGAGGTAGAAATTTGAGAGATGAGTTAAAATTTGATGTGAGATTTTATGGAAAAAATGAGATGTATTTATAGAGTATAAAGAAAGATAGAGACGTTGGGGAATGAAGTGATTCCGTACAAAAAAGGAAAACTTGAGTGGTAGTAGGATTTGAAAGAAAGTGTGTGGTAGGGTTTGAAAAAGAGAGATGTGTAGAATAAAGTTAGGATTTGATTTTGAAAGAAAGAGATTTGAAAAGAAAGGAAAAGATTTTGAAAATAATAATAATTTAGTGGGAAACAAAAACTAATAATAATTTACTTGTTACCAGTACAGTCTGAATCCCCGGACTCTGCGCCTGCAAAAAGATTTAATTCTGTACCAATTGCGTCAGTGCTATTTATCTGTAAATAAATCTCAAATAAACAGCGTGTGTGAAATGATAAACAGTATTTGGCGTTTTGTGTAAGAATAAATTCAACAGCGAACCAAAATACCGTATAAGAAAAATTCTAAAAACCGAGTATTCATAAAAATCAGGATATTTGTGAAATAAAATCCAAGATTATATGAAACTCCCAATTTTTTAGACAAAAGTCTGTTGCCTTTTTTTTCTGAAAAAGATGCGGGCAAATTTTGGGGTATAACAGTTGCCCCTATTCAATCTTCTTAAACCTGAAGAGACTGTTTGGAATCTGAAGGTAGAAGATGATTGAATATTTTAGATGCCCTGAAAATTTGCACTTACCTCCATCGAAGTGATGTTGGAAATTGCATTTGAGTGTTGTCTGAGAGATGTTGTTGGCAGATCATAACATTACCTGAGATGGGCTTTCAGATACCATCTATTGAATGTATTGATGGTTTGTTCATCAGAATGAATCCTTTGATTATATCTTGATGAAGGATTTGAAAACCTCTGCGTTGACCGCTTTAAGTCTGGGAGGCTATTCGTTACGGAACTGTCCAAAGTTTCCGTTTTAGATTTTTGAAAGTTGATCTATGAGGAACCGTATGAGGTATCAGCTTTAGATCTTTGAAGGTTGATTGTAGTGGAACCGTTTGAGGTATCGACTTAGATCTGATGGTAGATCGTTGAGGAACCGTCTGAGGTATCCGCTTTAGATCTTTGAAGGTTGATCGTTGTGGAACCGTCTGAGGTTTCCGCTTTAGATCTTTTATGGTAGATCATTAAGGAACCGTCCAAGGTATCGACTTTAGATCTTTGATGGTAGATCTTTAAAGAACCGTCCAAGGTATCGACTTAGATCTATGTTGCTTCTTTTTTTGAGTTGATAGGTGTTTGAAAAGAGAGATCTCTTCAGAATGAATCTTTGGCTTGATTATATCTGAGAGGAATGTTCGTCTGAATAGAAACCAGAGGAACACTGTATGTGATTGAGAACAAATCTGCTGAGGATATTCGTCCACCTGAAAAAATCAAGTTAGTGACATTCAATATCATGATGCATGTAATGTATATGTCGAGATTCTCAAACTAAGTGAGAAATGTGCATGTTATGTATGCGTTTGTCATGAAACATTATATGCTGTGTATGAATATGCGTATAATTATGATGTATGATGTATGATTTATGCAATTTAGAGCGTATCAAACTTCTGGTTGGGAAAATAAATCCCTGCTTGCTATTTTGGAAACGAAAGCATTGTGATCGTTGATGATTTTTGCTATCTTGTTCGAGTATACTCGGCTGGGGAAATTCCTCACGGACCAGAGTACTCTGTTGAGGGATATTTGATTACCGCTTGGGGATGAAGGTAATTTGAAAGTTCTGATTTTGATGCCCCTTGAATGGGAATGAGAAAGATGCATAATCCTCCGATGCACTATTTGGCCAAGCCTTGGTGTGGAGACCACACCTTCTGGGGATAGTGATCTTGAACAGCCCTGCTGGGGAATAAGATTTCTCGAATCATTTTGTTGGAGAAAAAATCTCATAGAGGGATTTGCTGAGAAATATGTCTCTGTTGGGGAATTTTCCTCTGAAACTGGTTTCGGGATGATGTCCAGATGATTGGGACACTACCTGAATGCTATTCCTGTTTTTCTTATAAACATCAGTCATATTCAAATGCATATGTTCATTCAAAATTATCATTGGGACGTTTACGTATTCAAAACAGAAAAAGTGAAAATGTTGATTTTGAGCATGAGCTGCATTGATTTTTTGAAAAAGAGCCATAATAGGCGGATTAGTACAAGGAGACAAAAATCCTAGTAGTAGGAAATTGTCATCAAACTTTGAAGAGTACTTATAAAGAGAAATAGCTATGTGAAAATAATCCAGTCAAGTTTCAACTCTGCTATTGCCAATCTGTCTTTGAGTATCCCATCCCTCATTTGTTGGAAGAAAGTGATTGGACTGATCGGTGCCTTTGATGTGTTGAACCTCGAAGGTGAGTAGGTAGCTAAACGGGACATAGTCGTACGCTTTATTCCCTAACTTTTGCCTAGGCTGCCTTTTCAGGTTTTCAGCCTACCGGGATAATTCTTTTTTTAGTCTCTAATTTTTGCTTGGATTGCCCTTTCAGGTTTTCAATCCACCGAGACGCTCATTTTTTTTTGCTTAAGTTGCCCTTTCAGGTTTTCAACTTAGCGAGCTTTTCTTTAAGCGAAGTACTTTTTGACTATGTCCGCATTTACAGGGTGTGGGAAATCCTCGCCGTCCATAGTGGTAAGTGTAACACCCCAATATCCGCTGCACGCATCAACCGTGTCGGCCAACCGAGCATGTTACCGTCTTAATCAATAATCCCCCTAGGTCCGCTTATCGGCTGCCCAGGAAATATTGTTTTTGCCTCCCGCAGGAATCGAACCATGTAACTAGGGGTTAAGTACATATTCATAGCAATTCCTGCTACCAATTGAGCTTAGCTCAATTGGTAGCAGGAATTGTAACACCCTGGATTTCCGCTTACCCCACAGGGCTTCCGGCCTACCAAGCATGTCACCAGCTTAATCAATAATCCCCCCAAGGTCCGCTTATCGGCTGCCCAGGAAATATTGTTTTTGCCTCCCGCAGGAATCGAACCATGTACCTAGGGGTTAAGTACATATTCATAGCAATTCCTGCTACCAATTGAGCTACTAGCTCAATTGGTAGCAGGAATTGCTATGAATATGTACTTAACCCCTAGGTACATGGTTCGATTCCTGCGGGAGGCAAAAACAATATTTCCTGGGCAGCCGATAAGCGGACCTTGGGGGGATTATTGATTAAGCTGGTGACATGCTTGGTAGGCCGGAAGCCCTGTGGGGTAAGCGGAAATCCAGGGTGTTACATTAAAAAGGCGCCTTTTTAATGTAACACCCTGGATTTCCGCTTACCCCGCAGGGCTTCCGGCCTACCAAGCATGTCACCAGCTTAATCAATAATCCCCCCTAGGTCCGCTTATCGGCTGCCCAGGAAATATTGTTTTTGCCTCCCGCAGGAATCGAACCATGTACCTAGGGGTTAAGTACATATTCATAGCAATTCCTGCTACCAATTGAGCTATTAAAAAGGCGCCTTTTTAATGTAACACCCCGATATCCGCTGCACGCATCAACCGTGTCGGCCAACCGAGCATGTTACCGGCTTAATCAATAATCCCCCTAGGTCCGCTTATCGGCTGCCCAGGAAATATTGTTTTTGCCTCCCGCAGGAATCGAACCATGTACCTAGGGGTTAAGTACATATTCATAGCAATTCCTGCTACCACTTGACCATAGTAGCTCAATTGGTAGCAGGAATTGCTATGAATATGTACTTAACCCCTAGGTACATGGTTCGATTCCCGCGGGAGGCAAAAACAATATTTCTTGGGCAGCCGATAAGCGGACCTTGGGGGGATTATTGATTAAGCTGGTGACATGCTTGGTAGGCCGGAAGCCCTGTGGGGTAAGCGGAAATCCAGGGTGTTACAGGAATTGCTATGAATATGTACTTAACCCCTAGGTACATGGTTCGATTCCTGCGGGATGCAAAAACAATATTTCCTGGGCAGCCGATAAGCGGACCTAGGGGTGATTATTGATTAAGCCGGTAACATGCTCGGTTGGCCGACACGGTTGATGCGTGCAGCGGATATCGGGGTGTTACAGTAAGCAACATGGCTCCGCCGGAGAATACTTTCTTGATGACAAACGATCCCTCATAAGTGGGAGTCCACTTGCCTCTGGGGTCACCTTGTGGTAAGATGATGCGTTTGACAACCAAATCACCGGTTTGATATGCCTGACTTTTGACTTTCTTGTTGAAGGCTTTGATCATACGTTTCTGGTACAACTAACCATGACAAATAGCTCCGAGCCTCTTTTCATCAATCAAGTTTATCTGGTCCAACTGAGTCTGAATCCAATTGTCTTCGTCTAGATCAGCTTCTTTCATAATCCTTAAGGAAGGAATCTGAATTTCAATTGGAAGAACTGCCTCCATACCATAGACTAAGGAAAATGGAGTTGCCCCTGTTGAAGTACGCGCTGATGTGCGATAACCATGAAGAGCAAAAGGTAACATCTCATGCCAGTCTTTGTAGGTTACTGTCATCTTTTGTATGATCTTCTTGATATTCTTGTTGGCAGCTTCCACCGCGCCATTCATCTTTGGTTGATATGGAGATGAATTATGATGTTTGATCTTGAACTGTGTGCAAAGTTCAGTAATCATTCTGTTGTTTAAATTTGTGCCATTGTCTGTGATGATCCTTTCAGGGATGCCATACCGACAAATGAGATTGTGCTTGATAAATCGGGCCACTACGTTCTTGGTGACAGAAGCAAATGAACCTGCTTCTACCCATTTGGTGAAGTAATCGATAGCGACCAGGATAAAACGATGTCCGTTGGAGGCAGTAGGCTTGATTTCTCCAATCATATCAATACCCCACATTGCAAAAGGCCAAGGAGCCGTCAGGACGTTTAACGGGACTGGAGGTACATGTACTTTGTCGGCATATATCTGGCATTTGTGACAAGTTCTGGAGTGATGATGGCAGTCTGTCTCCATGGTGGACCAGTAATAACCTGCTCTCAGAATCTTTTTAACCATTGTATGTCCACTTGAATGAGTACTGAAAGCACCATTGTGTATGTCTTCCATAATCTGTTCTGCTTCCTTATTGTTTACACAACGAAGCAAAGTCGAGTCATGGTTGCGTTTGTACAGGATTCCATTACTTAGAAAGAATTTAGTAGCAAATCTTCTTAGAAACTTTCTATCGTTAATGGATGCCCCTTCAGGGTACTCCTGAGCTTCGAGATATCTTTTTACTTCATGGAACCATGGTTTTTCCTCCACCCTTCGGTATCAATCTCATTGCAATAGGCTGGTTCATCTTGTCTGTAAATGGTGATCATTGGCGCCTCATTGCCCCACCTGACTTTGAACATAGATGACATGGTAGCTAGGGCATTAGCTAGTTGATTTTCTTCGCGCGGGATATGTTCATAAGTGATTTCTTCAAAGTAAGGAATCAAGCTCAGCACATATTCTTTGTAAGGAATTAGAATCGGGTGCTTCGTGTCCCATTCCTCTTTGACTTGATAAATTACAAGCGCCGAGTCTCCGTAGACCTCCAGGAACTTGATTCTTAAATCAATTGCAGCTTTGAGACCCAGAATACATGCTTCATATTCGGCTATATTGTTAGTGCAGTTGAAGCATAATCTGGCAGTGAATGGTGTATAACCTCCTGCAGGGGAAATGATTACAGCTCCGATGCCATTACCAAGTGCATTAGAGGCTCCATCAAAAACCATAGTCCATCGAGATCCTGGCTCGGGTCCTTCCTCTGGTCCTAGTTGTTTGTAGTCAGTAACTAGCATAATGTCTTCATCTGGGAAGTCAAAATTCAACGCTTGATAATCATCCACTGCTTGATGAGCCAGATGATCAGCTACCACACTTCCTTTGATCGCTTTTTGTGAAGTGTACTGGATGTCATACTCTGTTAAGATCATTTGCCATCTTGCTATTCTTCCAGAGAGAGCAGGTTTTTCGAACACATACTTGATAGGATCCATTTTGGAGATCAAGAAAGTGGTATGGTTTAGCATATACTGCCTTAGTCGGCGAGCCGCCCATGCTAAGGCACAGCAAGTTTTCTCGAGTAGTGAGTATCTTGTTTCACAATCAGTAAACTTTTTGCTAAGATAGTATATTGCATGCTCCTTTCGGCCAGACTCGTCATGTTGCCCCAGAACACACCCCATTGAATCTTCTAACACTGTTAGGTACATTATCAGAGGTCTCCCTTCCACTGGTGGTAACAAGATTGGCGGTTTTTGGAGATATTCTTTGATTTTATCAAAGGCTAACTGGAATTTGTCGTTCTATCTTTCCACTTGATCTTTCTTCAACAGTTTGAAGATCGGCACACAAGTAGTAGTCATATGGGCAATAAATCTGGCTATGTAGTTCAGACGTCCCAAGAATCCTCTGACTTGTTTCTCGGTACGAGGTATGGGCATTTCTTGAATGGATTTGACCTTGGCAGGATCAACTTCAATACCTTTGCTACTGACGATGAAATCTAAGAGTTTACCGGATCTTACTCCAAAGGTACACTTGTTCGGATTTAGTCGCAACCTGTACTTCTTGAGTCTGTCAAACAGCTTGTGCAGATGACCCAGATGTTCTTCTTTGGTGTTGGACTTTGCAATCATATCATCCACGTAAACCTCTATTTCTTGATGAATCATATCATGGAACAGAGCTACCATTGCACGCTGATATGTTGCTCCTGCATTCTTTAAACCAAAGGGCATTACTTTATAACAAAAGGTTCCCCAGGGTGTTGTGAAAGTTGTGTTTTCCATGTCTTCGGGCGCCATCTTGATTTGATTGTACCCTGAGAATCCATCCATAAAGGAGAATACCTTGCATTGTGCGGTATTGTCAACCAGTACATCGATGTGAGGTAAAGGAAAATCATCTTTGGGGCTTGCCCGATTCAGATCTCTGTAGTCTACACACATTCTGACTTTCCCGTCTTTTTTAGGCACGGGCACGTTGTTAGCTATCCAAGGAGGATAACTCATAACTTTCAAAAAGCCAGCATTGAATTGCTTTTCAACCTCGTCTTTGATCTTCTTTGACATATCGGGCCTACTCCTCCGCAGTTTCTGCTTAACTGGAGTGCTACCTTCTTTGATTGGCAGGCGATGAACCACAATATCCGTGTCAAGGCCAGGCATATCTTCATAGGACCAGGCGAATATCTCAACGTAGTCTTGTAACATTTGAATCAGTCTTTGCTTGACACTGTCTTCTAGATCAACCCCTATTTTGACT
Organism: Vicia villosa; assembly: GCF_029867415.1. Lineage (NCBI taxonomy): Eukaryota > Viridiplantae > Streptophyta > Magnoliopsida > Fabales > Fabaceae > Vicia > Vicia villosa. The sequence goes on along the minus strand of NC_081182.1, from coordinate 189,231,010 downwards.
TCTTTCTTTTCTTCGTCACTGCCCAAGTTGATAACCTCAATTGGTTCTTCATGCGGCTGTATAGTCTTTTCTTCTTATTCTAACAGCCTTGCAAGTTCCCTTGGTACTTCACAATCTTCCTCACTTTCGTCCTCAGTTTGGTAGATCGGATTTTCAAAGTCATGACTGGCAATAGCAGAATTGTTATCAACATGATCCAGAGTGAATGTGAATCTGCATTTATTATGTGGGTGTGTGTAAGAACACATAGCTATTTGAAAATGAATAAAGCAAAGAAAGAAAAAGGATCACAAAATTTTGAATATGCAAACGTCCCATGATTTTATTGAATGAACATGATCATGATATGACAAACCCTTATAAAAAGGACCAGTGTGCTTCGCGCAAGGCACACTGCTTTCAAGTTCATGGTTCGATAGTACAGGAACCATTTTTATCTTTGCACATATAAACAACGAAAACAGGAAATTACATTTACTCCTGATCAAAGGAGATCACATCCTCAGCTTCCCAGTTGTTCAATCCATTGTTGTGAGCAGGGAGTATCCAGCTGCTCCAGTTGCAGTTGTCTTCTTCGTCTTCCACAACATTGATTTCTTTGGTGGGAAAATAAGCTGTTGATCCTTCAGGATAAGCAAGATACTCTGCTGGATACGAGAGCCCAAGCTGAGATACCTCTGTTGGCTGAGCGAGATACCTGATAAGATCGTCCCATCCAGTTGGAATGATGTCTTTCAGGGAGACTTGTGCATTCTGGGGAGCAGTGTTTTGTGTCAGGAAATCATTCTCATTATTTGGTGTTTCCCAAACTTCTTCAGGAGCGACAGGGCTTGTGAATGTCATATTGTCTTCAAAATGATTGTCCCATCCAGTTGGGGTGATGTCTTCAATAGCGATCTGCGAGCTCAGGGGAGCAGAATACTTCACCATAAAGTCATACTTACCACTTGGTTCTCCTAGTGTATCCCAGACTTCTTTTGGACTAGGTGGACTTTGGTATTGCTCAGTGATGGAACTTGTGAAACTTTTGCAATCTTCAAACTGATCATCCCATCCAGTTGGGGTAATGTCTTCCATGGCAATAAAATAACTCTGAGGTGCAGTATACTTTACTAGAAAATCATACCCGCTGCTTGGTTCTCCCAAAGTATCCCAAACTTCCATGGAAACAGGTGGAATATGGTTCAAGATCACTCCATCGTCTTCAACAACGTTCACTCCTTGGCTGATGAAATGTGACATTAATCCTCCAGAACGAGGACTTTAATCGTTCTTCTGATTTCCATTAGCATAGCCCAGGCCTAGCTTATCGAACTTGTAAGGTACATCGAGGAGCTGTCCCCATACCGTG